>NW_020440074.1:242652-245451 GCF_000699045.2 Agrilus planipennis
TACAGCATTAATTCTTATCCAATTAAGTACCTTAAATACATTGTGCATTTAATATAGATCAATATGGCCCTTTACAGCATGTAATTTAAATTAATATTTTCGAAGATATTACAGATTTAAAATGCAGGGACATAGCGGTTGCGGAGGTACAGGGCGGGAGACCGGTTTGTATTGTCTAATGACAAGAAACTGTGAATGTTGTATATAAAGACATTCTGTAGTATATTTGGTATATTCAGGGGTATCTTTTGAAGATTTCCCCTTTTCAATAATAATCTAAACAAAACAAAAATATATTTAGTATCAGCATTGCACCAGTGCGAAGCTGGGGCGGGTCACTAGTAATATTATAAATGATTAAAAAGAAAAAACTGTTTGAACCGAATTTTCAAGTTGGGTTATTATCTTTATCGACTAGAATTGACTGGGTGCCCAACCCCATCGAGTGGGTGCCTGGGCACCCGTGCCCCCCCCCCTTATTGCGCCCCTGCCATTATGGCATCTTACTGTCACACAAGAGTAACCACTGCCCTTACGGCACCTTACTCTCTCTCCCTTATGGCGCTTTACAGATCCCTACTCGCTGACTGCCACTTCACCACTGCCTTTAACTTAAAAGCTGTCTTTCAACGGCCCTCTTTGGCTTAATTCTACATATATCAGTCATTAATATTTGGTTAGTCCAAATAGTAAACAAATGTCGAATAAATAACTTTCCTACAATAGTCTTCATGATTCAGATTGTAAACTGAAGGTCAACTTATGCCTAGTTTAACTTGTCTTGCTTTAAAATTTAATATTTTTGAATCATTAATAATTCTAATAAGAAAACCCAGATTCCTTGTGACCATAAGACCGTGACCAGACGCTAGCGCTAGTACACGTGATTACATAACCTAGATACATTCAATGTGATCAATATGCACCCAATGAATACTAGAAAAATATTATGTATTCTAGAAGATATTACAAATGGCGCGATGGCGCGGTAAACGCAATCTGTAGTACGATGCTACATTTTAGGATTACGTATGCTCCAACAAGGTCCATTTAAATATATGGATATCTACTTGCTGAAACGAATCTCGGCGTAGCTAACCTCAACGTGATAGGCACGTTACCATAATCGAATAAAAGTGTCTGCGACGCGCTGATGAGATCCAAAAAGATCGAAATCGCGATCCGCGTCTGGCAGTTTCGACAGCACCCAGACCACTTCGAATTATTTTATTCGATTATGTATTCTGCAACCCTTATGGACAAATAGGCACTGCATGTGAGCAAAATTAATGTACAGTTAAATTAATTTTTAGATTGTTAACATGTAGGAATGATCGAGTCATTGAGGAGTGTTCCTGTCAGGTCCTAATATAAATCCCGGAATAAAAGCACTTTGAAGATCATTAATCTAACTATTCTAATATGGCTTTCCATTTAGGTACGTAACGGTTTTCTGAGCAACTACATGTTCAGACTGGATTTCGTTAAGGAAAACATGACAAACATTCCGATTTACGGAAAATGGTATTGTGCTCGTACCGAATTCTAAGCACATACTCGACTAACGATCCGCTAATCAAAACGTGCAAAATACAACGTCATCCGTGGCACTCCAAATTTCAGCGTAATTACCATATTCAAAATACATTTTACAATTTATTCGACGTTTACTTACAATTATAAACTAGGACTTTTTCACAAACGAATTAATTCATCATTGTGCCAAAAATTCAGCAAACGGGATTAGTAGTTAACAGATGTTTGAATTTTGTCTACGGTTTAAGCAAATTTTAATTCATTCGAACTGGTTTATTTAAAATATGTATGAAACTTGTGTCGAATAAATAGCTCGGGGTATATTCAAAATAAATACTTAAAACAATTGGTAGAGGAAAAGGTGGTAATGTGGCCCCCCACTTTGTTTTTTAAGTTTTATTTAAAAAATATAGGAGTGACAAACCTCAAAGATACATTATAGGACTTCTTATTTATTTGTCTATACATGTCTGACTATGGAATAAATGAAACGCGTACAGGATAGCAAAAATATTATTTATTCTTAAGTTATTCAAATTTGGTATCTTGAGATGAAGTGATGGTTATGTGACCCCCTGGGGGTCACATTAAATGTATTGCACAATTAAAAATTAACGGCAAAAATCACAAATATAATAGTCACCTTCAGAACCTCCACAGGCTACATGAGCCCATAAATCGCAACTTTGACACTGTACCCATGGCTCTCCAGGTCTGTCATTGCAATAAATGGTTTCGCAGAACATACACGGCACGTTCTCGTTTTCAGGAACCACGTTTGTAAACGACTCGACATAATCGGTATTCACTGCGTCTTCGTCACTTTCAGAGCCACTGCTGAATGTGACCCCCGGGACCATAATACAACCAATGTGAGGGGGCCAAATTACAACTATTGAGAATATTTAAACAAACGTACCAAAAATAATTATTACAAGTCTAATTTTGTATTTACCTCTTAATTCCCGTAGAAGAACAGTTCAACGTATCCAATGTCCGAACACAATACCCAAAACACTCTATTTATAAACAATTACCGAATTAAAATCACAGTACTTTAAAGTTTTACCGGTAACGACTTTCAAATGGTTCGAATGACAATCGAACGTGACAGGCTCTGGTGGATTTGTAAGGTACTAAATACGTATCATGCCCCGAGCATCCCGTAGCGCATAAAACATACTAAATGGCGTTGTTCAAACATTAAAATATTGAAGGGGGCCAATATATTTGCAGGGGCCATATTACCACCTTTTCCTCTAA
>NW_020440074.1:245842-256791 GCF_000699045.2 Agrilus planipennis
TTCGAAGTGGTCTGTATTCTGTCGAAACTGCCAGACGCGGATCGCGATTTCGATCTTTTTGGATCTCATCAGCGCGTCGCAGGCAGCTCCGACAGAACACAGACCAACCTTTACCTGCTGTCTTAACTTAGTTAAGACAGCAGGTAACGCTCACCACGCCTTTTGTAGTATTTTCTAAAACGCGCTGTTAAGACAGCACGTAATTTTTTTATAATCAAAATGGTGTGAGATGAGGCATTGTGCCGTGTCAAGTTCCATCATTTGGATATAGGCATTATACATGTTCGTGTCAGGTATTTTCTGTACATGTAGTCAATGTACTGTTGGTTAATAAAAATCGATAGCTAACGTTTGGGGGGTGTATTTTGCCGCGCATTGTATGAGACGAGTAGAAACAACGAGGTAAGACACCATGTATGGGAGAGGTGGTTGATTAAAAATAACAGCGTTTGGTATGTTTTACGTTTTAAAGTAAAAGTTAAGCAAATGCGAATAAAAAATTGGTAAATTTGGAGTTTGAAACCAGAAAGTTAATTGTGGGGAATGGAGATTATCTACATTACTCCTGTTTGTGATCACCACACCTTCCTCAGTACTTCCAGAGGATTTTTTTTGAGTGGATACTATAGTTGTACCTCTCTCTCAGATAGCGTAAAATATACTGTTTTTTTTGTATATTGTTGGTATTACAAGAAGTGTATTTTATTATTTTTAGTATTGTTTGTGACTTTGTGCACAACTATTTTTCAGTTTCAGATTTACTAGAAAACAAATCTTTTATTTTATATTTTCTTTGTGTAAGAATCATTATGCTTGAGAATCTAAATTAAAGATCATATTAAAATGTCAATGTATTCTGAATAAATTACCGATTAAGTAATGTTTCTTATGATCAGCTATTTTTCTTTTGGTGACCATCCTTCCATCGTCATCATCATCATAAGGTCGTCAGTCCTAAGACTGATTAAACACCCACCTCCACTCCTTCATATTCTGAGCTAATCTTCGCATTTCCCTAAAACTAGAACATTCCGCATCTCTAATTATTTGTGAACAGTAATCTAATCTAGGTCTACATCTACCTCTACCTCTCCTAACTCCCGTTTCTGCCTCTAATATGTCTCTAACTAGACTCTCATGCCTGACAAGGTATCCTACCAACCTATCTCGCCTTTTTTTTATTGACTTCTATAGAGTCCTTTGTTCTCCTATTCTTTCTAATACCTCTTCATCTCTAACCTTCTCTATCCGCGGTATCCTCATCATTCGCCTGTAACACCACATTTCGAACGCTTCTAACATTTCATGTTTCGCACTCCTACAGCGCCGTGCTCCAAACATTCACCTTTAACGATCTTTTTCGAATTTATAAATTAACCGTTCGCGAGCATAGAAGTGACTTCTTTTTATTGAAGGCGACTCGACCCTGCGCTATCCTCTGCTTTATATCCCTACTACTCCTTCCGTCCTGACTTCCCAGATACCTAAAATCAGTCATTTCTTCTAATCTTTCATCTCCTATCTTTAGATGTGCTCTTTCCTTACTTTTTCTTCCCTTGTATATCAGTATTTCTGTTTTACTTTTATTTGTTTTCATGCAATACTGTTTTGTCCAAAACGCTTCCATTTTATTCAAAGCTATCTGTAACTCGTCCTTGCTAGATACTAATACTGCTATATCTAAATTAGAAATTTGTCTATTATCAAGTGGAAGACAGAATAAAAACATATGAATTTGGAGTAAATAGCGTGTTTCCAATGACCAAACCTTTGTCCATTTTGATATTATTCCCAAGCGTGCTTTCCTATGCAGTTCTTGTTTATCAACTGCGCCGTAAGTGAAAAAGTCAGGGGTCATCAGCTGTACATGTATGAATATTTTCCATATATCAGTTGTTGAGCTTAAAAAGGCAAGTAAAAAGTCACAACAAATAAAATATTGAGGTGAAAATTCGTTTAATTTTTATCCATTATAAATTCTCTCAAAATAATGACGAAAAATTGTTACTGCTACTATACCCTCGTCGGGAATCGCTAAGCTACGAAAGGTGACAGCAGTAACGACAAAATGTACTTATTAGGTTACACTCACATTTAATTTTTACCCACCATATCCTTATTATTTTGAGGTAATTTAAATTAAACTGTCACATTAAAATTAAATAAAACCACTATTAAAAGTTTCTTAGAATATTTATATGTCAAAGTTAATTCACTAATGGATAAAATATGAGACCTGAAGTCACAAATTTATGTCACAAAGTGTAAAAATTCAGGTCATTAAAATCTTCAAAGCAAATTATGTACTTTAAACTCTACCCCTTGTCAATGCAGATATTCAATTTACAGTCGTAATTTTCTGGAATACAATTTATAACTACACTGCTGGTTTTTGCTGAACAGTTATTGTTCCGCCTATCAGTCGATTATCCCCGTCTCGAGTGGTTAGGCTTTATGACTTTTAAATCTTCGTACACGCTGTTGGCTTTTCCGGCTGGTAAACTCTGTCTGATGTTCTTTTCTTATGATTCTTATAGATGAATATCGTAAAATGATGTGGCTTGACCAAATCAATGAATAGAGACTAAACCCACGGCTATTCTATGATATGTTCAAACATAATGAAATTTTGATTGTGTATCAAAGTAAAGAACACCTATCAACGACAGACATTTGAGTCATTTTGAAATACTAATAAAAGTTCATGAAGCATTAAGTTTTTGAATTTGTACTTGCACGAACAATAAATAAATTAAACTAGATTTTATTATATCAACATAAAATTCAAAAATGATTGTTAAAGGTGTATGTTTGGAGCACGGCGCTGTTCAGGTGCAAAACATGGACGGTGGGCGCGGCGGAAAAAAAAGATTAGACGCGTTCGAAATGTGGTGTTACAGGCGAATGATGAGGATAAAGTGGGTAGAAAAGGTTAGAAATGAAAAGGTATTAGAAAGAATAGGAGACCAGAGGACTGAATGGAAGACAATAATAAATAGAAGTTAGGAGGGGTAGAGGTAGACCTAGATTAGATTATTGTTCGCAAATAGTTAACGATATGGGTTGTTGTAGTTTTAGGGAAATGCGAAGATTAGCTCAGGATTGGAAAGAGTGGAGGTACATGTCCAACCAGTCTTAGGACTGATGGCCTTATAATGATGATGATGAGATTTCTATTGACACCTCACGTAGGCAAATGTTGAACATTAAATTATATGGTCAGTGCACTACATAGACAAACTAATGTATTTTTTGTTAAAATTTCTACACAATAGGCACTGAGCGGAGTCTTGGTCTTAGTGAACACTGCGGGTTTTCTTGAATCGTTTAGGCAGTAATATTCCACACTGAGTCTCATTTCATTTCTGTCTTCATTTCGGAATTCTGACCTTCTATTTACGAACCAAACAATAATTCCCAAGATTTCTAAACAGAGGGTATTCCGCCCAACTTTCCGGCTTAGAACTAGAATATTGTTGGAGGGATTTTCCCGTTCAACAATATTAATAGCTGGTAGGAATGAAACTTCCAAAAAGTTTTTATGTTAAAAAAAAGAACCTTTCAATTTTTCTATTTATCATACATACAGCATAGAACAAGGAGGAGATAGAGATCGCATTAAATAATTTGGATGCGGTACTCACAAAGCAGTACTGTATGAAAATAAATAAAAGTAAAACAAAAATATTGGTATTCAAGGAACGAAAAAAAAAAATGGAAAGAGAGAATATAAAGATAAGAGACAAAAATTAGAAGTGACCGATTTTAGGTATCTAGGAAATCAGATAAGTCAGGGCGGAATGAGTAGTAGAGATATAAAGCAGAGGATAATGCAGTGTCGAATCGGTCTAAATAAAAAGAAATCACTTTTATGCTCGCAAACGGTTAATTTAGAAATTCGATAAATGTTATTAAAGATATAAGTTTAGAGTTTGGCGCTGTACGGGTGCAAAACAAGGTCAGTGGATGCGGCAAAAAGGAAAAGGTTAAAAGCGTTCCAAATGTGGTGTTACAGGCGAATGATCAGGATAGAGAAGGTTAGAAATGAAGAGGTATTAAAAGGAGTAAGAGATCAGAGGATTCTGTGGAAGTCAATAATAAATAGGCGAGATAGGTTAGTAGGACACCTTCTCAGGCATGAAGGTCTAGTCAGAGACAGATTAGAAGCAGAAACAGAAGTTGAAAGGAATAGTGGTAGACCTAGATTAGATTACTGTTCCCAAATAGTTAAGAATGTGGGTTGTTTTAGTTTCGGGGAAATACGAAAATTCGCTCAGGATAGGATGGAGGTGCATGTCCAACCAGTCTTAAGACTGACGACCTTATGATGATGATCATACATATCTCCTCATCAGTGATGGTGGTATTCAATTAGCCTGCAACTATTTTATTATATAATACTCCACTGAACAGCAAATATAGCTTCTAAATCCACTAGTAAATTTTAGAATAACTTTTGTGGGGTTAATTTCAATACATTAAATTGAATTAATTATTAAGTTAATTTTTCCCTCTGCAGATAACCTCAAATTAATGAGGAAAAATTGTTGCTGCTTTAACGCCCTCGCCAGAAATCCAACTCAACTACCTGGTTTTCCGCACCAGTACACTACCACTAAGCTAGGAAGGATGATAGCAGCAGCAATAACGACGATACGTACATGTTTTCTGTTGAAATATGTATTTCAAAATATTGCGTTCGGGCAACTGTGACCTTAAAAGTTCAGCTCCAAAAGCTTATAAAGAAGGGCCGTAAAAACTTTTAGAACTACTGAAGTACATCACGATCCAATTCTTAAGTGTTTTACTGCAATCTAAGTGAGCAGAAGGACGATGTTTGTTACGTAACTCGCTTATAAAAGTGTTAAATAAGGTCAGTCAAGTTTTAAAAATTACTTCCGTGTGAAGTTTACTGTAGTCAATTTAATTTAATTTTGTAATAACTCCAAAGCAATTTCCGATAGATGTTTATTATATTTATTGTAAATATTTCAATGCCTAATGAATAAACTTCATTCCAACCAAAACCATTTAGGTTGGCCGGGTCTTCTATAATTTAACAATTTATACTGATCGAATGTTCGGAGGGCTGCAGACGAATTCCCTATAAATATAATTAGAAATAGAAAAATTAAACGTGTGCTCGGACACATAGTAGAACTGAAACTTCAAAGGACGAGCAGAAAAACGAAACGCAATAAATTTTTTACTTCAAGTTTTACGGACAGATTGTTAATGTACTTGATCTGCCTGTAAAACTTCCATAATTTTTTTTTCTGTACATCGAGTGGTGAGAGGCAGCAGCGCCGGAAGAAGAGAAACGCTGGCAGAGACGGAGAGATGGCAGCGGCTGTGTTAGATGGATATAATGTGCAGCGCAGAGATCGGGGGGTCCGCTGGAGTCCCGGCGGCGTGTGCTGTGCTCAGCTGTTGTTTTCTTACCTTTGCTCTCCACGTGGCTGGGCATCATTGCCTCTATTTACGGTCTGTGTAAAAACCAAATCATAATTTGCAGTAAACCAGTGAGAACAAAATGTGTACTGGCACATATAGTAGAAGTAAAACTTCAACGGACAAGGGGAAACAGATTGTTAATGGACTTGTTCAATTTGAAAACCAGGCAAAATTTTTACTTCAAGTTTTAAAAAAGCAGCATATGTGCAATTCGACGACATTATCTCAACATGTTTTATCATTATTCTCTCTGTTGCTATTCATTATCATTCCTTTCTCTCTGTTGCTATTTATAAGTAATATCTATTTTAAAAGTAAATGAACCGGAATTTTATCTTAAAACTCATATTTTGGTTGAATTTTATCCTTAGTAAACACATGACCTGGACAGCGTGACTACGTCGCGTTGATATAGTTGAAGCGATCAAAATTAGCAATGTCCGAAATAAATTGTCTGTGAGAGTGGACGTGTTTTCTTTCTTATTTTCAATTGGGAGTTCAGTTATTTGCTGCGTTTTTGATTACGCCCTTGTTAAGTTAGGGTATGCTTCATCAGTAGTATCGATAAAGTGAAAGGAGATAACCGATTGATAGTGGTGCAGCGGTTAGAAGTTGCCTAGGTACGCAAAATATCAGAGTCGGTGTTTCGTGGCTCCGTTGGTGGAGAATAATTTCCTAGCACTGTGTATGCGTTTAGAACTTTATTTCATATTTAACCAGTAACAAAATGTGTAGTGCTACATGTGTGCCCTAGGAAGTTGGACATGGTACTGCCTGCCCTTACGCGACCATAGAAACAGGTAAACGGTTGCTTGGCGGACAGGTAAAAAATATATATAGAAAACATAGATACAGTGGCTAAATGCATTAAACAGTCGGCTTTATAAATGCCTGGTTTGAATTATATCTTTAAACAAGCGTCTTTGATTTTCTAAATGCATGTCAATTCGTGTAATGTTATTTTTTTTTATTTATTAGAGTCCATTACAATTCCTACCTCATATTTTCTTTTTATTTTTACTCTATTCCCTGCGACTGTCGTCAGCAAAAGTAGGCGTTCCACCACCAACCGCTCTAGTCCATTTAGTAAGTTGAAAGAAGAAATAAAATAATTCGAAGTGGTCTGTGTTCTGTCGAAACTGCCAGACGCGGATCGCGACTTCGATCTTGTTGGATCCCATCAGCGCGTCGCAGCAAGTAGATATCCATATATTTAAATGGACCTTGTTGAGAATACGTAATCCTAACATGTAGCATTGTACTACAGATGGCGTTTACCGCGCCATTTGTGGTATTTTCTAAAACGTGCCGTTAAGCAAGTGAAAGTTGGTCTGTTCTGTCGACACTGTCTGCGACGCGCTTATGAGATCCAGCAAGACCGAAATCGCGATCCGCGTCTTGCAATTTCGACAGAACACAGACCACTTCGAATTATTTTATTCGATTATGGTAACGTGCCTATCACGTTGAGGTGAGCTACGCAGGGATTCGTTTCAGCAAGTAGATATCCATATTTTTGAATGGACCTTATTGGAGCATACGTAATCCTAAAATGTAGCATCGTACTACAGATGGCGTTTACCGCGTCATTTTTGGTATTTTATTGAAAGAAGAAAGTAAATGCGACAGCTTTATTGCAGACTACTCCAATTTTAAAACTCGCAAATATAACCAGCATTTGTGTTTACCGTTCTACCGCGCGGACGCGCCCCAAAGATGCTACCAAAATTTTTGTACCTATAAGTAACACCATTATCGATACAATATGATGCAAAATGGATTTAAATGCACCCAAATAAATATAAGCTGCAATACTACTCGTTTTTTATTGATTATAGTGGTTTACACATCTAAAAGTACGTTATCAAATCCAAGCAGTCAAAGTCCTGTCACTGACGCGATGTAGGAGCGTAAACTTGAAACGTTGACGTAGGTACCCGGAAATCCGGCTTCAGCACAACCTACACCGGAAGAAACCAATCCGTACAGAATACCATCCACTGTCAGTGGTCCTCCAGAGTCACCCTAAAATGAAACACGTTTCTGACTTGTTACATGAAATTTATGCAAAACAGTTAGCTCCTGTGAAATCATAAGAACAATTTCCTCTAACCCTATAAAATATTCAACTCTACTGTAAATTACTTTAGCAGTGTTACATTTTAAAGTAGGGCTGGGGTAATTGAGCAATTTTTTACTTGAATGGTCATATTTCCTAAACGATAAATCCGAATTACTTCCTATGTGTACTGGTGGGTAAACAATTTATTCATTTCTATATTTATTTCTAATACGTCACATTTATGAGCTACAACAGTTTAGGTGAACAATGTTGGACATACTTAAAGTACCACATTTGTAGGTTAGGTATCATGGGTATGGGGCAAACTGAGCTGTTAAAATTCTAGCCAAATCATACTAGACAATGTCTAGTAGACATGAAACAAAATTACTATTTCATAATCAACTTTCTATTTATAATCTTTAAATGACAAAAATATTAAACATAAAAAAAATGAACAAAAATTAAGATATCTTAAGCTCAACTTTGACATTATGCGATTATCAAATGCTCTTGAAGTTTTCCTTTTAATTGTCTTTATCATAAAGTTAAATAAAAAACATATACTATTTTCGTTTTAAATACTGGAGTTAGCTGAGCAAAAGCAAAAGTTGCTTAACTCACCTCAACCTGAATAGTTGAAACAAAAGTGAGGTTATGAAAAAACGGTTTTAATTAAAACCAAAACCTTTCTAGATATCAAAATATACTAAATTCATGAAGGTTAAACACTTACCTGATTTAAAATGGATAATATTCGATTTGTACAGAAGAAATAATTGCATACACAATTTCACAAAATGAGTTCCCGTCCCGCGGCAGCTTCTATACGCCATTTAAAATCTTAGCGCGCGGCGTATAGTTTCTGAGATACTTGAATTGCCCAAACCTACTCCTATGCTCAGCCAGCCCCGCTCAAGCTAATCTTTTAAATTTTATTAAACGTTGCCATCAACATCATTAAAGACAGTACAAGTGTAGGGATAGACGTGCAAGGGCAAAAGATTAGTATGCTTAGATTTGCAGATGATATAGCAGTATTAGCATCTAGCAAGGAGGACCTAGAGATAGCTTTAAATAAAATGGAAGCGGTACTGACAGATCAGTACTGTATGAAAATAAATAAAAGTAAAACTAAAATACTGATATGCAAGGGAAGAAAAAGTAGGGAAAGAGCGAATATAAAGATAGGAGACGAAAAATTAGAAGAAGTGGCTGATTTTAGATACCTAGGAAGTCAGATAAGTGAGGATGGAAGGAGTAGTAGGGATATAAAGCAGAGGATAGCGCAGGGTCGTGTCGCCTTTAATAAAAAGAAGTCACTTCTATGCTCGCGAACGGTTAATTTAGAAATTCGAAAAAGGTTGTTAAAGGTGTATGTTTGGAGCACGGCGTTGTACGGGTGCGAAACATGGACAGTGGGCGCGGCGGAAAAGAAAAGGTTAGAAGCGTTCGAAATGTGGTGTTATAGGCGGATGATGAGGATATCGTGGGTAGAAAAGGTTAGAAATGAAGAGGCATTAGAAATAATAGGAGAACAGAGGACTCTATGGAAGTCAATAAAAAAATAGGCGAGATAGGTTGGTAAGACACCTTCCCAGGCATGAAGGTCTAGTCAGAGACATATTAGAGGCAGAAACAGGAGTTAGGTGGAGTAGAGATAGACCTACATTAGATTACTGTTCGCAAATAGTTAAGGATGTGGGTTGTTCTAGTTTTAGGGAAATGCGAAGTTTAGCTCAGGATAGGAAAGAGTGGAGGTACGTGTCCAATCAGTCTAAAGACTGATGACCTTATTTAAATGAAATTAATTACAAAACTAATAATAATAATAATAATTCAACGATTATTTCATGTCAATTTTCCTACTTACATTACAACCTCCTTTTCCCCCTTCTTCATAACCAGCACATAAAACTCTATCAGTAACGTAGACTCCGGTATCGTTACTGTAATCAAGAGCGCATTCTTCATTACTAACAATTGGCACAGTTACTTCGTGTAGTTCTGGTGGATTATCACCTTGATAGACCAAACGACCCCAACCGGAAACGGTAGCCAATGTTCCCGCAGGTAAAACAACGTTGGATGGTGGTAAAGCAACTGCAGCAATTTTTTCTCCAAAAGCAAGATGTTTATTCAGAAGGAGAATGCTTATATCGTAGTCTAGCGTTGTAATGTTATACAAGGGATGAATGTATATCTCTGCTAGAGTAACTGGTTCATTTGCTGTTTGATTATACTCGGTAGCACCGACCCTTAATGTAACGTTGCTTGTACTTTGCCTGTATAAACGACGATGTAATTAAAATCTAAACTTTCACAATTTCAATTTCTCGGAAAGTTTTTCAGATTTACCCTGAAGAAAGATAGACGCCGAGAAATCGAAGAATGAAACGTCTATACAAGGATTCCAATATTGTTGTTCACCAATCTAGGTTTAAATATAAGTAACAGATGTCTAATAAAATAATTCGAAGTGGTCTGTATTCTGTCAAAACTGCCAGACGCGGATCGCGATTTCGANAGTATTAGCATCTAGCAAGGAGGACCTAGAGATAGCTTTAAATAAAATGGAAGCGGTACTGACAGATCAGTACTGTATGAAAATAAATAAAAGTAAAACTAAAATACTGATATGCAAGGGAAGAAAAAGTACGGAAAGAGCGAATATAAAGATAGGAGACGAAAAATTAGAAGACGTTTCGAACAATTACCTTAACTTCCCATGCGTCAAAAATCTTAACTAGAATCGTACAGATGATGGAAAAAAGGCCGGAAGAACTATTAGGGGAAGATCAGTTCGGGTTTAGAAGAAATAGAGGAACGCGGGAGGCCATTCTAGCATTAAGGGTAGCAATAGAGAAAACGATAGAAATAGGAAAGAGTGCGTACATAGGATTTGTAGATTTAGAGAAAGCTTTTGACAATGTTAAATGGGACAAGATGTTCAATATAATTAAAAATGTAGGGATGAATTACAAAGATAGAAGACTGATACTTATTTTGTATAAAGAGCAACAGGCGGTTATAGAGCTGGGGATGCAACGTAGAGAAGTAAATATTAGGAAGGGAGTCAGGCAGGGATACACACTGTCACCGCTACTTTTTAATCTATACATTGAAGACGCCATCAACATCATTAAAGACAGTACAACTGTAGGGATAGATGTGCAAGGGCAAAAGATTAGTATGCTTAGATTTGCAGATGATATAGCAGTATTAGCATCTAGCAAGGAGTATTTAGAGATAGCTTTAAATAAAATGGAAGCGATACTGACAGATCAGTAGTGTATGAAAATAAATAAAAGTAAAACTAAAATACTGATATGCAAGGGAAGAAAAAGTAGGGAAAGAGCGAATATAAAGATAGGAGACGAAAAATTAGAAGAAGTGGCTGATTTTAGATACCTAGGAAGTCAGATAAGTGAGG
>NW_020440074.1:258222-266332 GCF_000699045.2 Agrilus planipennis
GAATACAGACCACTTCGAATTATTTTATTCGATTAAGCTAACGTGCCTATCACGTTGAGGTTGGCTACGCCAGGATTCGTTTTCAGCAAGTAGATATCCACACAAGTGGACCTTGTTGAAAAATACGTAATCCTAAAATGTAGCATTGTGCTACAGATGGCGTTCACTGTGCCGTTTGTAGTATTTTCTGAATAGATGTCTGTTTAAGGTATAACAATTTCATTATATACTACAATGTCTGAAAATTTATTTAGTAAAAATAATACTGAGATGGCGGCCTTGGCGGCGCTACCATTCTTGAAGGCATGATCGAAAATGTGGTACCACCCTACCCCATGTTCTTTTAAACATTGAGCGGATCATATTTGTATTACATTTTTTAAAACTACGTTTGTCTAAAGTTCCACCCCCTGTAATGTTGCAAGTAGTTCAAGTGACAATTTTTAAAGGACTGGACACGAATTTCGTCCCGTTATAGAAGTGATCAGAAATGAAGAACATCAACAAAAAGTTGCATAAAAGGAGTGCGTTGTTGACAAATGTATCTGCTCGTGGTACACCCGGAGGGTAGGATAGAAGGGCCTCTCTGGCCTTCATTTAGGTATCGTGGAAATGAAATTTTCTGCGTTCGCATTTGCCTAAGCGATTTAAGTTACCACAGAAAACCAGATCAGATTAGACCAGGCGGACCCGAAATAGATTCGATGTCCTCTAGAAACTTAAGATACGATCTAGACTAGACGACAGCAATAAATGCCCCACGGATCACCGACTAACCCATCTGATAGTCCGATTGAATTCCAAAAATTAATTACATATAATTAGCATACAGAAATATGAAAGGAATACTTTGAAGTAGCTCAACCGAAAACGGACCTCAAAATATATCGAAGAGGCCGACGCATTCTATCGCTTCTCGTTGCTTCGGGTTTTCTCAGATTTTGAATTGATGGCAAAGCAAAAGTAATAAACAAGTGTAATTCGGCAAAATTATCTCAACTAATCTTATCATAACTCACGTCTGTGAATTGTTCGTATTTCTATCTATTATCTATCTCATATTCTTTTTTTACCCACACTGCTTGATCACGTCGCGCTGATAGGTAACGTTTATCAGTAGTAAATCCACAGACGCAAGAAGAAATTAACGATCTTCTCTTTATCTGCGCTATGAAGACCTCTACGCGCTAAAATTTCAAGTTTCTAATAATAAAAACATCAGTTAGAGGGCCACTTTTTCATTGTGGGATCCGAAGGTATCAAAAAAGCATTACTTATTGTCCCTTTGTGTCAAAGTGTTTTCACTTTTTCGTTATTTACTTACTCATCAGTACAGTGACCTGCGGTGAGGACCCATTTTGGTGAAATAATGGTTGCTCCGCACCAGAATTCATGATTAACATATAACTGTGCATTATACGGAAGCTTTTCTATAGTAGTTGAATTTCCACCGACAATCCTCTCTTCATTTTTGGTGATATCAGCTTGTCTAGGGAAGGACGAGATTCCTATAATAATTGTATCGCTTAACTAATTTTAACTTTAAAACTTTTGATAATGCATACCCAGAAACACGGAAACTATTAATATTATGAACAAGAAGATCTTCATAATAAATTTTAAGTAAGTAACTACAATAATCAATGACACTGATCGCTATTTTCCTATTTATAGTATTTGTTCCCGTATCAATCGTTTTATCAAGTAATCGTTGAAACACGCGAGGCAGTGAAGATAATTTTTTATTTTATTTTTTTGTAGTTGTTTGACCTTTAATTTTATAAAGAAATGCACGAAATGAAAAATGAGTGGTTCAAAAGGTAATACATTTAAACTAAACGGAATCCGCCCAAACCAATTAATTTTTTTAATATTTTTGATGAATTTTTATTTCGGAATAGCCTAAAAAATATTACAAGTAGTTCTGATAAATTTAGGAAATATCGAACAGTCAAATGGTTTAAGCTAATTGAAAATTAGGAAATTTATTCCATTGATGGTGCCGATGTCGAGTTGAACGCTATCATCTCCGTTATACAACACTTAACCCAGATATAACTCAATTAAGTTTCGCTTCACAGCAACTACATTATTCAGTGCTCAAATTACCTGAATTTGCCATTCTCAACAATGAACCCACAAATTTTATGTCTATGTTTGACCACTTAATATTGGTGCCTTTTCCCACGAGTTCCCCGAAATTTATCACCATTGTATGGTGTAATAAATCATACTCAACAATTTCTATTTGAGAAACCTGGGGATATTCTTTGGTATTAAAAGCTTCAAATCTTCGTTTAAAATATTCCAATATCATCTTCAACATGATTAGGTCAATATATTAGTGAATTAATTATTGGATTTACCCACTACATATAACCTAAAATTAATACTTCTGCGGCTTTGATCTTCTCGTAACTCAATAGTAAAAGTAGAGTATTGGTGCGTAAAACCAGGGGCCCGGGTTCAATTCCTATTAATTTGGGGTTATCTGTAGTGGGTAAAATTAATTCACTAATGCATTGAATTTTACCCTACAAAAATTCAATGTGTCTCATTGATAAGGTCGTATTTACCATCTTGCATAACATACAAGTGAATCTTGACAAATGAAAACCCATCGTCTCATCGTGAGGTCATCACTGGTTGGACACGCACCTCCACTTGTTCCTACCCTGAGCTAATTTTCGCATTTCCCTAAAATTAGAACGTCCCACATCCATAACTGTTTGCGAACAGCAATCTAATATAGGTCTATCTTTACCCCTCCTAACTCCTGTTTCTGTCTCTAATATGTCTCTGACTAGACCTTCATGCCTGAGAAGGTGTCCTACCAACCTATCTTGCCTATTTTCTATTAACTTCGATAGTGTCTTCTGTTCTCCTATACACCATATTTCGAACACTTGTAACTTATAACTTGATGAAGATGAATTTTATGTCCTGTACTGTAATGTGCATCCAACCAGCTGTACATGTCAAGCAATTATCACATGTGATTAGAATGTATACAGACAACTGAACAATTGAACGAATTCATTTGGACTATTGTTCCAACTGCAATTGGGGTTTTTTGATTAAAAATTTAAATGATACCATGTTGGATATAGAAAATATGCCTATGACAATGATCTTTTAGTGAAACGTTCTAATGGTCAACTAGCTTCAGAATATAATATAATATGAGGATTTTCGCAACGCTTCTGCAGGCCTGACGTTGGAAGCTGGCGGAAATTTTAAAATGGCGTGGATGCGCGGTGGCAAAAGCAGGCAGTTTTAGGTATAATGATTGCAGCCCTCTTTCTTCAGTATTCCTATCAGCGGTGTAGATTAAATATATAAAATAAATATCTGAAAGCTTATTTGTGTATCGGTTCCAAGTCACTTACCCGAATAGGTCATAAATGGGTCAGTACCTTCGCGACCGTTCGCCAGCTTCCTTCGTCCGGCCTGTAAACCGCTTGACGAAATTTTACAAACCCTTAATCACTTTATAGCAATTTGCATTTCTTCTACATAACTGATATCTTCGTTGAATTTGACCCTTAGCCAACACATGATCTATACCGCTTTACTACACCGCGTTGGTATAGTTGGGACGATCAAAATTAACAATTATCGCAATAAATTTTCTGTAAAAATGGACGTATCGCCTTTGTTGTTTCCACTTGGGACTTCAGCCATTTGCTGCGTTTTGAACACGCCCTTGTTAAGTTAGGAAATGCTTCATGAGTAGTACAGATAAAATGAAAAGAGATAACCGATTGATAGTAAGCGGTGCAGCGGTTAGAGGTTGCACAGGTACGCAAAAGATCAGCATCGGCTTTATAAATGCCTGGTTTCAATTATATCTTTAAACAAGCGTCTTTGATTTTCTAAATTTATGAGAATATTGAAGTTTCCTTAATGCCCGATGCTGGCAACATGCTCAAATTTTGCTTGTCTGCGTCTGTTTCTGTTACACATCAGTTGGTGTATTGTTATTTCTTTTTCTTTATTAGCGTCTACTGCAAGTCCTACCTCATCTACCTTTTCTTAGCATTCGGGAGGACGCCGGTTCGATTCCGGGTCCGTCTACCTTGGTCCAAGTTTTTCTGTGGTTTCCTTGGATCGCCTAGGCAAATGCTGAGGCAGTAATATTTCACAGATAATCTTTCATTCTCTTCTGTCTTCATTTCGTCCGTCTCAGCTTTCTCACCCGAACCACCACCCACCCATTCCCACGATTCCTGAAAGCAGGCTGAAGAGGGCCTTCCGCCCTACCTTCCGGCATAGTCCGGAGGGACTGCCCGCCCACCAGCATTACTGGCTGGTGGGAATGAAACACCCAAAAGTTTTTTTTTTATGTTTATCATATTCCCTACAACATCTGTCGTGAGTAGAAGTAAGCGTTTTGTCAGCAACCGCTCCAGTCTAGCTAGTAAGTTGAAAGAAGAAGTAAATTCTACAGTTTTATTACGGACTATGCTAATTTTGAACGTCATATTTATAACCGGGATTCGTCCTTACCCTTCCATCGCCTCAAAGATCCTACCAAAATTTTTGTACTTATAAGTGACAGCATTATCGGTTGAATATGATGTCAAATAGATTTAAATGCACCCAACTAAATATAAGCTGCAATATTACTCGTTTTTTATTGTTTATGATGGTTTACATTTAAAAGTACGTTATCAAATCGAAGCAGTCAAAGTCCTGTAACCAATGCGATGTAGGAGCGTACACTTGAAACGTTGACATAGGTTCCCGGCAACTCGGTTTCAGCACAAACCCAACTGGTAGAAGCCAATCCATACAGTACACCATCCACTGTCAGTGGTCCTCCAGAATCACCCTAAAATAAAAAAAGTTTCTGGCTTCTTACATAAAACTTACGCAAAACTGTTAGCTCCTGTGAAATCATAGGAACAATTACCTCTTACCCTATAAAATATTCAACTTTACTCACAATTATCTCAGCAGTGAACATTTTAAAGTAGGGCGGGGCTAATTGAGAAATTTTTCAGTTGATTGGTCATAGTTCCTCAACGTTAAGTCTAAATTGCTTCTTATGCGTACTGATGGGTAAGTAATTTAGTCATTTCTATATTTATTTCTAATAGGTCACATTTAAGAGCTAAAACCGTTTAGGTGAACAATGTTGGACACACTTAAAGTACCACATTTGTAGGTTAGGTATCATGGGTATGAGGCAAATTGAGCTGTTAAAATTCTAGCTAAACCATACTAGACAATGTCTAGTAAACATGAAACAAAATTATTATTTGGTAATCAACTTTTTATTTACAGTCTTTAAGTGACGTAAATATCAAACATAAAAAAAGAATCAACAAAAGCTCAACATAATTTAAGTTTAACTTTGACATACTTAGTCAGTCTTTAACATTTATGCGACTATCAAGTGCTCTTGAAGTTATCCTTCTAATTGTCTTTATTATAAAATAAAATAAAAACCATGTGCTTTTTCGATTTAAATACTGGAGTTACTTGAGCAAAAGCAGCAGTTGCTAAACTTACCCCAACCCGAATATTTGAAACGAAAGTGAGGTTATGAAGAAACTGTTTTAATTAAAACCAAAACCTTTCTAGATATCAAAATATACTAAATTTATAACCAGTTACCTGGTTTAAAATGGATGATTATCGATTTGTACAAAAGAAGCTCCACACTTCAACGATAGATTATCGACTGTTACAATACAAGATGAGTTCCCGTCCAGGGCCAGTTTATATCCGCCATTTAAAATATGAGCGTGCGGTGTATAGTTCCTGAGATTTTTGAATTACCCAAACCTACCTCTATGCTCAACCAGCCCCGCCCAAGCTAACGTTACAGGTTAATAATAAGTTAATTCCAAAACTACCAATAATAATAACTCAACTAACTGTTTCATGTTAATCTTCCTACTTACATTACAAGTGCCTTTTCCTCCTTCTTCATAACCAGCACATAAAACTGTATCAGTAACATACTCTATGGCGTGGTGGTTAGCGTAACTAAGAGCACATTGTTCATTACTAACAATTGGAACAGTTACTTCGTGTAGTTCTGGTGGATTATCACCTTGATAGACCAAACGACCCCAACCGGAAACGGTAGCCAATGTTCCCGCAGGTAAAACAACATTGGGTGGTGGTAAAGCAATTGCAGCAATTTTTTCTCCAAAAACAAGATGTTTATTCAGATGGAGAATGCTTATATCGTAGTCTGGCTTTGTAAAGCTATACAGGGGATGAATATGTATCTCCGCTAGAGTAACTGGTTCATTTGCTGTTTGATTATACTCGGTAGCACCGACCCTTAATGTAACGGTGCTTGTACTTTGCCTGCATAAACAACAAAGTAATTAAAATCTAAATTTTCACAATTTCAATTTCTCGGAAAGTTTGTGAGATTTACCCTGAAAAAAAGATAGATGCCGAGAAATCGAAGAATGAAACGTTTATACAAGGAGTCCAATATTCTTGTTCACTAATCTAGGTATAAGTATAAGTAGCAGATGTCTGTTTAAGGTATAATAATTTTATTATGTACTACAATGTCTGAAAATTTATTTAGTAAAAATAATACTGATATGGCAGCCTTGGCGGCGCTAGCATTTTTGAAGGCATGATCGAAAATGTGGTGCCACCCTACCCCATGTTCGTTTGATCATTAGCGGGTCGCATTTTTATTACATTTTTTAAAATCATGTTTGTCTAAAGTGTCACCTCCTATAATGTTACCAGCCGTTAAGTGACAATTTAGACTAATCCAATGTTCAAGGGGCTGCACACGAATTTCTTCCCGTTATAGAAGTGATCAGAAATCAAGAACATCAACAAAAAATCGATTGTCTGTAAAGTCGGTTTACTGACGATAGTTAAACGTGACAACGTCATAAGAAACTACTGGTGGAATGGTTTCATTTTTCAAAAGAAAATTTTAATTTTATTTGTTTGATAGATATTTTGTATGGATATAGAGAAGGAGATAAGTGGAAATCACAATTGAATTGATCAAGTTACATTTATTTGTACGCATAAATACAATTATGTCAATTTTTATTTATTTTTTTTCCAATGTACATAGTTTTTACAAGTATGAATGTGCTTTGAGTAATTGTTTTACAACTTTTATTTACAACTTTTAAACATCATTAAAATTTTTGTAACTGTAGCTTCAATTCGACAATATATCACTGAACATATTGTAATGTATGCCCGATCGCACACAATCACGCTCGTGGTCGCTACAATGTATTTAATATCGAAAGAATCATTACCTTTATCGCCGCAATTATCGTTGCTATAAACATTTGACATCACATTCACTTTTCACTGCACTTCATACTTGACGAAAATATGTAAATGTATTATTGTATAGCAGCTGTCCACGCGGACGCATCGCTCACTCAAGTAGGAGAGAGACAGATGTCGAACGCTGCCGAACGCGGAGGCCGATTGTGCCTCTTTGTCAAGCCTTAAATGGAACGCCTCAGAGCGAGGTAACGCCGCATGAGTCATGTTTTTTTGTGCGTGCACCGGCTCCATCGAATTATAAGACGTCACGTCAAAAGTTTCATAAAAGGAGTGCGTTGTTGCCTAATGTATCTGCTCACTTTCTGCTCGTGAAACACATGTTTTTGTTATTACGCTCTTACGCAAACAGGGCGGAACGGCCTCGCTGGTCTGGTATCGTGGAAATAAGAAAGAGAGAGAATTATGATAAATAAAATTGTGAAAAATTATCAGTGGAATATTACTGCGTCAGCATTTGCCTAGGCGATTTAAGGAAACTAAATCAGACCAGGCGGGCCTGAAATTGAGTCGATGGCTTCCCGAAAGTTAAGATATGATGTAGACTAGACGACAGCAGTAAATGGCCTACCGATCACCGAGTAACCCATCTGATGGCCAGCTTCAATTCCAAAAATTAATTACATATAGTTAGCATACAGAAATATGAAAGGAACACTTTGAGGTCGCTCAACCGAAAACTGATCCCCAAAATATATCGAAAAGGCCGACGCAAGTAGTATAGCTATAGGGATACTGTGACACTTCGATGGCCTGTCCATCCTCAGTCCCTTACCATGACCTCCAAAGCCACCTTGGAGGTCATTCTTCA
>NW_020440075.1:0-801 GCF_000699045.2 Agrilus planipennis
TGGATAAAATGGTCAATTTTTCCGTGCAGTATTGTACGGATTATACGCTTCTCACCGGTTAAGAGTTTGGCCGAGAGTTGTCTCCTTCCTTTTCTGGCCTAGTGCTATTTTTTTCTAATTTGCGCCGGTCAAATTGAAGGTCACATCGCTACAGAAAGTAAACGAAGTATAATACCTCTTCATTTCTAACCTTCTCTATCCACGATACTTTCATCATTCGCTGGTAATCCTGGGTAGACAATATTCGCATTTTCCTAAATCATACATACGTCTATCCAATCTAATCTGTTTTCATCTGCCCGTTCTAATACTCCTGTTTCTGTTTCTAATATGTCTCTCACCAGTTCTTCGTGTGTCTGTGAGTTGATGTAATATCCAAATACAGGCGGTGCATCGCCATCTAATGGGCATTTACTGCTACTGAAGTTTTTAAAGCGTCAGAGAAGACCTTCATTGGCTTGACATTAATCTTGCACATCAGACTTCACATTCGTCTTTACTAAACACTCTTGGTTATGTTCATAGAGTAAAATTAAATTTGTGTTTATAACTTTCAGGTTTTTATTGCTTTGACAGTTGTTTCGTCACTTGATGACTCCTTCAGAAGCTACATTGTATCACACACAGTTTTAAATGTTATTCTTATACGGTAAAGTCTAATAAAAATAATTTTCTACTTTTTGAATAATGAGGTTTTTGCAATTTGATACTGGTATGATGGTGGTATGGTGTTCTTATATCGTTTTCCAATGCTATCGTCTATTTATTTATATATATATTTTTTAATAGAATAAAAATCTA
>NW_020440075.1:4018-6737 GCF_000699045.2 Agrilus planipennis
TGTCTAATGACAAAAAAACTGTGAATGTTGTATATAAAGACATTCTGTAGTATATTTAGTATGTTCAGGGGGTATCTTTTGAAGATTTCCCCTTCTCGATAATAATCTAAACAAAACAAAAATATATTTAGTATCAGCATTGCACCCTTGCGAAGCTGGGGCGGGTCGCTAGTTAAATATATTTATTAGTAGTTCTCCAAAAATAACGTCTTGACCCAACTATTTATTAAACGTAAAAGACAGTTAATTAAGAACAGAATCTGTAATACTGCCGCTGGTTATTCCTTCAATAGCGTCTTGGATTCGACAATAACAAAAACAACCCTAATAACGTTTTCCTTTTTCTCGTGTTCTTTGTTTTATTTTTCTTCTTATTCGTCTTTACTTTGTGTGCTCCTTTCGGTGGGAAGCTGAGTGGCCCATTTCGTCGTAATAGTGGCTTTAATTAAAGGCAGCCTTTTGCTGTTGAACACACCATCTCCATCCGAACATATACAAACACACACGTTCGAGGAGAGCGCTCCCGGCGCAAAAACCGACCGCATGGTTTGTGTAGATTACTCTTTCTTGTCCTCCATTTCCTTTTGACGGGCGCAGGCGGGAGAGCGTGTTCTCTCTGGAACAAAAAAGCTGTTCACGTTCCATATTATGGCGTCCCTTTTTGCACTCTCGTTATTTACTTACTCGTGTGCTGGTACGACACCTTCGAATCAACGTATAACCGCGCGTTAGCCGGCGTACACGTACAGCTGAATGTGTACGTTAGTGTGGTTGCTTTTTGACAAATTGTAATATAAGAGGAGAACAAAAAGCGCCAAAGCGAAACTGTTCCGTTCGCGTCCACGCCCCGGATACGTTTACATACTCGGCGAGATTGAAATTGCAAAAAGCGAACGCCACCGCCAGCCGATGCCTTTAATAATAACCGGACAAAAAGATTGACCGACATTGGTCGCATTTACTCCTTTCTTGTTCCTGTTTAAAGGACATTATTAATTGGTCGTATGCGACACGTACAGAGGACTATTTGTGGCGAGAAATTTCTAAAGATAAAAGAGTTTGCTTACAATATCATCGCCAAGTATCTCTTCAAAATAAGAAGAGATTATAATCAACAATAATTTGTTGTAACTGTTCCATTCAAATTCATATTCATCGCTGTAAGATTCTTAAATTTTATTCACCACTAATTCTTTACACGAAAAATATAGTCAATGTGTGAATTTAGATGGTCTATTAGATCACAATTTAATGTTCAACACCTCCCTTATTGCTTATACACAAGCCAAACCCGTACACTGTACCAGGATGAGTACTCCCTGGGTCTCCTCTCTGTCAGACGAATTGGGTTTAGGAAGCCAACGAAGTTGCCTGATAGCTAACCAGGCGAGTAACCTTCCGATCGGGTTTATCCAAATTTTCAGCTGTTCAAGATCGGAAACTGAGCAGCATCGGGTGCACTGACGGTACAACCCAGCATGTGGACTATCAATGAGTTACTCCGGAGCATCCCTCGCTGGGTGACATCGACTTCGCAATGTTCTTTCTTACCGAGTATCTCTCAGCCTCGTAGCTGCCCTAAACAGCTCTGCTTCTGTATGTTGTGGTTTTCATGCCTTTCAAAGATATCGGTGATCGCACAGAGGTTGTTTTCTTATCATCAGGTTAACCATATCGGTAAGGGCATCTGTACTGGCCTTACAGCACGTTGTCTGTCAGCTTCAAGGAGGATGTGGCCGAATCTTCGCTGATGTCCATCAGCTAATTATCACACTACGCAACTTCAAGATTCCTTATATCTTCGTATGAATCCAGAGTCCCCCACTGAGCGGCATGACTGGTTCGATTCCAGGTCCATCTGCCTTGGTTCAATTTTTTCTGTTGTTTTCTTTGGCAAATACTGGGACAGTAATATTCCACAGATAATTATTCATTCTCTTTTATTTCCATTTCGTCCGTCTCATTAGTGGCATGAAACACCCAAAAGTTTTATAAAGTCCTTTTCTACACCACAATCAGGTCCACAGTAGAAATACTCATGGGCACATTGACTAAATTAACAAGAAAGTATGATTATTTTTTTTTGGAACCTTTTAGGAAGTCTTATTTCTTCCAGCAAATTTCCAAATTCATAATGAAGCGGATATAATTCAGTTTTTAGCAAATAGCAGGACTTCTATGCAAAGGTTTTTGTTTTATCCACTGTCTTCCCCACACATACGAAAAGAAGTCAAACTTTTATACTTACTACGTGCCGCGGGTGCTATGAACTTTCGAAAGAGGTTAACGTGCCTCTTTACGCATTCAAATGAGAGTTGTTATTAGACTCTCGACCGTTCACTACTTCACCTCAATTCCTCCCCGTGTTCTGCCAGAAACATACGGATCAGATTCCATCTCGATCTCCACGGTAATGCTACGCGGCCACGGGTTGGTGCGTACTTATTTTCGTACGACAATCTAAAAGTTAACGACATCAGGAGAAACGGGTCTAGTAATGGGTTACGCCTTTTATAATAATAAAAGTGAAGATGTGGTGAAGTTTGCAGATGTAATTGTCCACACGTTTCCTTTCCAGACTTTCGTTTTTTGGAGTATAATTCTTTTGGCACGTTAACAGGAACATAAGTTGGACGCACAGTGCGCAACAGAATCAATGCAGGTTTAGTTAGAGGCATGTTAGAGGCAGAAACGGGACTTAGGAGGGGTAGACCTAGAT
>NW_020440076.1:0-1230 GCF_000699045.2 Agrilus planipennis
TTCTCTTATACAGTCTATTTCAAGATAGATAGAAAATGGTGGATAATGAAAAAGGCAGTTTACTGGTGTAATATTTCCTTGTCGTGTCTAAGGCTTTCTTTAATACTAGGTAAGTACAACACGATGTATTTTAGTATGCATTGATTTAATAGCAATTTATTGTCAACCACACACTGAAAGAAGTTTAAAATATGCTGTACAAATGTTTTGTTCTAACTAAGAAAATAAAACGTAGAAGTCCGATAAATCGTACCGACAAACGTTGTTAAATCGTACCGGTACGATTTACCGGCCTAATACTTGTGTTTATGTGTTTTTATATTAAATTAGAATTGAAAACATTTCTTGTAGGGCCCAATGGTCTGTTATTTAATATTAAACTCATTAATACCGGTTGTCTTAAAAATAGCACATATCGCATTTGATTTATCAGACTGTTGTTGTACATAGGTATAATATAAAACTGTAGTGGCAAACAAAAGGAAGTACCATCATTTGCGTTCACTAAACAAAGTAGCCAACGAAAAAAACATGCATTACGGCCGGCTAACAGTATTGGACAAGGATTGGCACAACATCTTATAAAATTAGAAGTTTCTCTGTTTAGAAGCTTCTCTGTTTGGGATAACACCTAACATATGTTCGTCGCCTGACATTTCAAGTTGCTGAAAAGATATATTCCACATACTTTCAACAGAGAAACAGGACTAGGTCGGAAAAATTGGTTTTACAATTTTATGAAACGGCATCCCTTTTTGTCTTTGAGACTACCAGAGAAAGTATCTATTGCTAGATCTATTCGAGATTCAATAAGCAAAGCGTCTCGACCAAAAACAATTCAAATAGAACTAAACAGTAAAGATTGGTATTGCCTAGTATGCGAAAATACTGCTATTGAGGATATAGTGCAGTGCCAAAATTGCAAGCTGTGGGTCCATGAAAGCTGTGCAGGTTCTGGGAAATCTTTAAAAAAATATATTTATGTTAATTGCAAATAAATATTTAGTTTCTTCCATAAAACAAGTTTTAGGTACGATTTGGAGACATAGAGGTACGATTTACCGAATAAGTTTGCCAAATCGTACTGCTCGAAGGGTTTAAGTTTTATTAAGTTTTATATATGTTGTAAGTATTATATTTAGGTTTTCTTTTGCCTATAAGCAAAATAAACTTCTTTTTACTCAAAAATGCTTTTACTAACACTTAATGTAACAAATTAAAATTTAAATC
>NW_020440076.1:2403-6611 GCF_000699045.2 Agrilus planipennis
CACTTGTTATTATTTTTGGCTAAATATGCTTTTAAATAAAGCATATTCTTAAATTTTAACGAGGCAGTTTAAATAATTTTGCAAATGGTACTGTACACTTTTGTCTAGTTCTCGCTCGATGATCGGTGGAGAAATGAGCTCCGCAGACAAATACCTATGATTGAATTTGGAATTATGCTACGGCGCATTTCAGTAGTTCTCTCGCTTCCACCGTCAATCAAATCTTCTTTTCTATCACCCTTTCCCTTGTTCTCTTCCAATTATATTCCAAAGATTATCCGACTTAGGTTACTCTTTCCCCTCTTTTTTTTGCACTTCTATTTCCATTTTCTTCATCCTTTCCTTTAAGATTTTATTTTCTTCCTGAGGTTTTTCAACTTTTACTCCAAATACTTTCATATTCTTCCTTCTTGTAAATCTCTTTTTTTTCGTTTTTCATCATTTTTCCTTATTTTACCTGATTGTGAACCTTTATCTCTTCCAACAAATTTCATTGAGCTATTCAATTTATCCGTATCACTATCACTTTTCTCTAAATTTTTAATTTCTTCAAGTTGAAGTCTATTCTTAGTCAGCCCCACTTATCCTTGCAAATGTATATTCTGTAAACTGTAAGTTTAAAGACACAGTAGGTATTGTCGAGTAGAATTAATAAATTGATGGAACTATTCATACTGTTTTTTAAAAATTTAAAAAGTTCAATGTAAAAATTTGTCTATTGTAAAGTACGTAGCCGAAATTGCTTTGGATGAAAACACTTCAACAAGAAAAACGTCTGTTCTTTCTTACCCTTGAACTGAAATCGTATGACAAGGCTTACTGAACAACCCACGTACTAGTTCAGCCATCCTTAGCATTTGATATTGACTCTTGGACAACAAAGCGGAAGCTTCTTTGAAATGTCAAGTGCAGACAACCCTATAACCGTTTGCTCATTCTATTCTGGTTAATTCAAACTAACCCAGGTAGTAGTCTCTTGAAAGTTTCTCGAAAACTGTAAATTTCTTGTTTGAACTGGGCACCAAATTAGCCATTTGCAGGTCCTTTGCGTTCCTGTCTGACAGCACTTCTCTGTTCCCAAGAGTTGCTTGTTCTCAGCTCCCGAACTACTACAATTACGATTCGTCCAACAAGTTTAATTAAGGAAGTGAGAACTTAAGCACAGCTAAATCGTAAAATTCATTAAAGAAGTGACACGATGCGCCTTTGGCCAAACTTGGACGAAATATATTTTCTAAAACTTTTCCAATTTTAGTTAGGTAGACGGGCAGACAGGCAGACAACCAGACAGACGATGCTTGCACGTGACATATTAACACGTGACTTGACATAGCGTAACGAATAATGTAAGACAAAGTGTCTCCAACTTTACAACATAAATAAAGGAATTAGCCCCTAAATTAGAATAGCTCTTTAATGCATTGGCTATTGCGAAAGTTGGTGTACGTTAATGTGCACGTACAGGGTGGGCAAATTTCGACGTTCGTATGGGGTAACTAAAATACTGGTATGCAAGGGAAGAAAAACTAGGGAAAGAGCGAATATAAAGATAGGAGACGAAAAATTAGAAGAAGTGGCTTATTTTAGATACCTAGGAAGTCAGATAAGTGAGGATAGAAGGAGTAGTAGGGATATAAAGCAGAGGATAGTGCAGGGTCGTGTCGCCTTTAATAAAAAGAAATCACTTCTATGTTTGCGAACGGTTAATTTAGAAATTCGAAAAAGGCTGTTAAAGGTGTATGTTTGGAGCGCGGCACTGTACGAGTGCGAAACATGGACAGTGGGCGCGGCGGAAAAGAAAAGGTTAGAAATGAAGAGGTATAAGATAGAGTAGGAGAACAGAGGACTCTATGGAAGTCAATAAAAAATAGGCCAGATAGGTTGGTAGGACACCTTCTCAGGCATGAAGGTCTAGTCAGAGATATATTAGAGGCAGAAGCAGGAGTTAGGAGGGGTAGAGGTAGACCTTGGTTAGATTACTGTTCGGTAGATAGTTAAGGGTGTGGGTTGTTCTAGTTTTAGTGAAATGCGAAGTTTAGCTCAGTACAGGAAAGAGTGGAGGTACGTGTCCAACCAGTATTAGGACTGGCTACCTTATGATGACGATGATGATAGGATAACTCGGTAACTATAAGAGACCAAAAAAAGTAGTGGCGGCTTCTTATTGGTGTTTTCAAAAAGTTGCTAGTTATAAGAAAAGTTGAAAATTTCAAGTACTCTAGCAGGTTGTCGTGTTTTAACTCATCACTTATATCAAGAACATTTTAATGGTCCACGGTACTATGGCATCTTAGATTAGTATAGCATTGAGGAGTTTATGGAAAATTTATCATAACTTAAAGAAAATAGCAAGTCCTTGCAGCAAGCTGGCGCACCTTCTCTTAATACCAAAGCCGTTTCGGGAATATTAAACATCAATTTCCAATTGGATAAGAAGTAGTGGTCCAGTAAGGCGGTGTACATTATCACAGGACTTATCGTCACTGGACTCCTTTTTTGAGGAACATAGCAAAAATATGTTATACAAAGAAACAATTACAATATCAGGAAAGTAGCAATAAGACAAAATTTTATAGAATGTGTAAATTCAGTTTCAAATATTCATACTAATAATGCTATTTGGAGTATCATAATGACATCTAATTTATATATTGAGCATAACGGCAATTAATTTGAATATTACTTTAATTGACGTTATATTAATTATTATTAAATACTAGTTGTTTGTTCGGTTATGACTACCAGGGTTGCTCAAGTTTTCTTTTATCTCTGCAAAAATAAATTTATGAGCTTGTCTTCACCCTGGATAGTTATTGAAACATATTTCTACTACCACATCAGAATTGTTATTGCTTTGTATAATGCACTCCAAGGTGTCGTACTTTTCGTAATTTTTTTTAAATAATTTTATAAAAGTTAATTAGTAAAACTCAAATTAATACCACGCGTTTTAAAATGATCAACATGTAATCACTATCATATAGATGACAGACGCCCACTAGAAACCAAAGCAAGGGTAAACTACCAAAAGATTTTTTTCGTAATTAAAGGATAACCCATCGAATGCGGTCCTACACATTATAAAATCATTTTTTTAAATAAAGCATAGTCAACTATAGTTCCTGTTTAAAAGAATGCAGGTTTATGTCATAATTCGAAAGTGAATGATTTTTTTGTTATTTTTCCGACAGCACTGCATTCTATGTAAAATGTTGCCTGAAGAATGTAAAAGTTGTCTTTTTTGTAATCTTACAAACAGCCAAGATTTGGACATGCAGCCAAAACTCGAAATTTTCAATTCTTGCTTATAACTCGAAAACAAAAGACGATTGTCTCAAAAGAAGAGATCGAGAAGCAGCCATTAATTTTTTGTATTTATAGTTACCAAGTTGTCCTATACAAATGTCAAAATTCGCCCACCCTGTGCGCTCTATAAGTAGATTATGTAAAACTCAAAATTAGAAAATAAAAAACAATGGTGGAATGAGGAAGGCAATTTCAGAAAGTTTCACATAAAGCTACGCCTTGCTATAGTGATAATCTTCATAGATATCTTTAAAGTTTCTAAACGTTTAATCTTCAAATTCTCTAAATTACTGTTTGCAACATCATATACGTACATCAGATAGTATAATAATAATACACATACAGCTATAATAACATATAAATTGATTATAAAAAGATTTTGGAAATCAGCAACTTGGCTTAAATATTATTGAAAATGTTTTTGTTCTATCAGATACCTTAAGAAGATAAACATTCATTACCGCCTATCATTGGTAGAAATAGAAACAATTATATAAAGAGCAGAAGTAATCAGAAAAAGGGAAGAAAATTAAACTATTTGATGTAGAAGAAGCAATATAACAAGACGTAATTCATCATCATAAGGTTGTCAGTCCTAAGACTGGTTGGACACGTATCTCCACTTTTCCTATCCATAGCTGATCTTCTTCAATAGAACAACTCATATCCTTAACTACCTATGTGCGAACAGTAATCTAATCTATGTCCACCTCTACCCCTCCTAACTTCCGTATCTGCCTCTATTATGTTTCTAACTAGACCGTCATGCCTGAGAAGGTGTCCTACTAACCTAACTTGCCTATTTCTTATTGACTTCCATAGAGTCCTCTGTTCTCCTATTCTTTCTAATACCTCTTCATTTCTAACCTTCTCTATCCACGGTATCCTCATCATTCGCCTGT
>NW_020440077.1:0-8271 GCF_000699045.2 Agrilus planipennis
TCAAAACATGAACCCTGTCTATTCATGAAATGTCATAATAATTTAAAGGTTTATGTAGGTGTATTTGTCGATGATTTTTTTTGTTTTTTACAACTGCGATAATACTTACAAAGGGTTGAGAAGTGTATAAGAGTGAGATTTCAAAATTAAAGATTCGAGTCAAACAAAAAATTGCCTTGGCATGAATGTAAATGTTCAAAAGAATTGTGTAACTTTGGACCAAGAAAAGTTTATTGACAATATTTTGAAAAGATTTAATATGATTGATTGCAAAAACTTCAGATACTCTAATGGAAATAAATTTAAAATCAGAAAAGGCTGTTAATGACCATTGTAGTGAGACTTATCCTTATCAACAATTGGTTGGATCACTGATGTATCTTTCAGTTCTCACAAGGCCAGATATTTCTTATAGCGTAAGCTTTCTGAGCCAGTATAACACATATTATAACGAAACACATTGGAAACATTTGAAAAGATTGTTAAGATATTTGCAAAGAACTAAACATTTTGGCTTAATTTTCAAGAAAAATAGTACTGATTTACATGGTTTTGTTGATGCCGACTGGGCATCTTGTAACATTGACAGAAGGTCTTATACAGGATAGTGTTTTGTATTGTCAGGTTGTGTAATAAGTTATGAGTTTCGAAAGCAAAGAACAGTTGCCATGTCTAGTACTGAGGCCGAGTATATGGCACTTGCAGAGGTTTGTAAAGAAGCAATTTATTTGAAAAATTTAATGTCAGAACTTGGTATGTGGTAAAAATAAACCTTTAAGCTTGTACAGTGACAGTCAAAGTTCTTTAAAATTGGCTTCTAATCCGATGTTCCACAAACGTACTAAGCATATTGATGTACGCCACCATTTTTTTTAGAGAGTGTGTTGTGAATAATAAAATCAAAATTAGTTATGTACCAACCTCTTTTATGCCAGCAGATATATTTACTAAAGCACTTTGTACAAACAAACATTATAAATTCATAGATCTGATGGGCATAGGGGAAGTAAATTGAAATAAGAATGTAGTTTATAAAATTGTTTCTATTGTTAAAATATTTATAAACTGAAATTTAAAACTTGTGCAATTATCGGGATATTTTGTTAAGAGAGGGTGTTATAAATAAATTGTAACGTAATAACAAAATATCATACTAGCAGCGCCATCTATTGGTATATGAATGTAAATCGGTCTACTCACTTTATTGTCTATAAATAAAAATCAGTCTGTTGCAAACCACTAAGCGAGTTTTATTGTTTTATTAAGTATACAATCTCAATTACAAGATACTGTCTCGTATCCATACTTTGAGTTTAATTTTACTGGTAGGGTGACCTGTTCAACAGTTAGCCACATAAAATTCAAACCACCATACCTCACAATTGTTCGTTTAAAACATGTTTTCTTCTATTTATCAAAAAGCAGGTTCATTAGCTACATGTTGGCATTGAGGGACTGTTCGTTTTCCAAACGATTTTAGAGAAGAAAATGTTTTTTTAAGAAAGGAGAATTGGTTAAGTGTGTCCACACTATAGTACACTGTTAACCGGGGGGTATGCAACAGTTAACCATGAGGTACACAATTAATCACTTACTATGATAAATTATTTATTTTGAAATAGTGACATTATATGTTATTAAATTGACCTTATATTTGTTATTAAAGTGNGATAGGCTCGCAAAATGTTTGACGCGTCTTGTCTTTCAGTCTTAAAAAACTTACAAAAAAATCCGAATCCTCCTCGTTGTCATCAATTTTTTCTAATATTTTGGCAACGTAGTAGACAAATGTTTTCTTCAGTGGAAATAAGACTACGACAAATTCATTTACTTTTGGATCTCGGGCTAGGGGTATAAAGTTATCATTGAGCACTATTTTCTCGTCCTCATCTTCATTTCCACTTAGAAATTCTTCTCCACCAGACGATGATCCACTGGCTATAAATTCCTCTTCATCTGTTGTATCACTACCTTCTATAACGTGATCTTTTTTCTTACTCCTGTCTGACTCCTTTCGCATTGCACCTTTAAATAGATCTTGTTTTGTTTTATCAATGTGCTTTTTGTTTTCTTTCTTTTTTTTTCAGTATCAGTAAGATTACTGGCTTGTCCGTGTCCTAGAGGTGAAATCGGTATGTTAGGAACCTTTATTACTGACGGGGTCTGCTCATTGAAATTAAGATAAATATTATCTTGGCTGGTAGTAGCATTAGGCAACGGATCAGTATCCTGTACTAATGGTGGTGTGAGAGGATTATTTTGTCTGGGAAAGTTCAACTGCAAATCAAGATTTAGAGAATCATTTTCCTGTAGGTGAGAAGTTGGTGCAGGATTGTCTGTTTGATCTGGAACCTCTTCTGCTTGATGTGAAGGTGTAATAAGTGACCTATCAGTAACTGTGCTAGGCAAAAAATCAGCTTCTGTAAAAATGCAATCGTCAAATGGAAATATCCCACATTTTTTGAATGCGTTTACTGTTTTTACAGGATTCATGGCTTTTAAATATGCAGATCCGACGCACTCTGCAATATTATAAATGGTTAAAGATTGCCCTGGATTTCTCAACAGCCATGAATCTACCGCTGCATTATAATATGTTTTAAATGGACCGTTTAGTCCTACGTCTAGTGGTTGCAACTTGGCCGTCGTATGTGGATGAAGAGTCAAAATAGTGACTCCCGAAGATTTTGCAAGATGAAGAGCTTCAATTGAAAGGTGACATTCGTGATTGTCCATCAGCAGAAGTGCTGGATTATCTTTTGAAGCTGTAACATGTTTAATGAAATGTCTTATGACATCCACGAAAATGTTGGTATTCATCCATCCGTAGTTGCAGTCAAACGCAACGTACCTGGTGGCGCCCCATGAAACATATGCGGTTTAAAATTTTTCCTAGGAAATACCATAGCCGATGGTATGGCTTGTCCAGTCGCGCTAACAATGCAGCATGTTGTGACTAAGGTACCCCTTTCACTGCTTATAACTTTTGCTACGTTTGTGCCCCTCCGTGCTAATACTTTCCCTGGTCGCTGAACAGTAGTAGTAGATGTTTCGTATAGATTATAGAGTCTAGTACCATCTGCAAAGCAGGGGTGTCTTTCCATGGCAGATTTTAAATTGCGGAAAAAGGAGTCAACATTATGTTTGTTAAAAGCAGTGGCCCTGGCCAAGCTACAAGCCTCTGGTTTTCTCAGGGAAATTTCAGGATGTCTTTTTCTAAATGCACGAAGCCATTCACATCCAGCTATTTCTGAATTTATCCATGATTGCGGTATATTGTGGTTGTTTACTTTAGCCATTTGGTATGCGATGCGTCGACAATCTTTAGCAGTGAGACCGTAAAATAGTTCAGCACAATATTCAATATATTTTACTAAGTCATTTTCTTCTTCTGATGTAAAAATTTTGTTGACTTCGTAGTGTGGTGTTAAACGTATTGGTTGACGGGCAGTTTCATTAGATCTTTTCACATATAATCTAACTGTTGGGTACTAAGTTGGCATTCTTTACTAGCCTTCCTTATGCTCATCCCACCTTGGACTAATTCAGTAGCCCTCTTCATAGCGTCTGCTGAATGCCCTCTTTTCTTTCTTTCTTTCTTGTTGTTTAGTACGCCCCATATAGAATACAAATAAAATTAAAAAAAAAATTTCGGCAATCTTTGTAGGTATACAATACATTAACGAGTTTACAAACAAACATGACAAAATTATACAGGTACACAACTAACCAGAGTTGGTACACAGTTAACCATGGTTAACTGTGTAACAACTGCATTTGATTAATTGTAGACCACCCTGCTCCCAAAGCCGTTGAGATTACCTCACATTTAAATAAACGTCACTACACACATAATGTCTATACCAAATAAAGCATTTTGAGTAAGTCAACACACTCGACAAATAATGATTATTGTTAAATCAAACCAAATGAAGTTAAGACAAAAAGTACTCATCTTTATTTTTTTAACTTTTTTCACTAAAAAACACAAAATTTGATGTCATACAACTGACACTTGGGCTAGGTCGCTGCAAACTGGGTAAAGGGATGTATAGCCGTTTTTACATCTAAATCGCGTGGTTGCACGATATAGTTACGTCATGTTTGCCAAATATGGGCATGGTTGGTTGTGTACGAGTGGTTAACTGTTGGACAGGTCACCCTACACTTATTCAAATCCAAAATTTTCAGGGTTTGAGGGTTTCCACTTGCATTATCTTAGACAGCTTGAAAAATATGAAAATTAGATAGTCTTGTTCAGAATGTACTCTATATGTTCCTTCCATTTTAAATTGTAGTCAAATATTACACCCAGATATTTTATACTTTCAACTCTTTTAATAGCTTTCCCTTTTATATGAATATTAGTGCTTCAGGCGCACTGTCAACATAATAACCAAATGTCATAAAGACAGTTTTACCAAGATTCAGTGACAACTTGTTAAAGCACAGTCAATCATAGACTTTATGCAGATAGTTATTCATCTTACGTTCAACTTGACTCCAGATATTGTCAGTTGATGTAATGGCTGTATCATCGGCATGTGATATTATGGTATCATTTGGAATTTTTTTCAATAAATCATTTACATAAATAACGAACAATAAAGGCTCGACTGTCGTCCCCTGGGGTACACCATTTCTAATTTTAGTAAAACAACTCTCAGATGAACTTAATTTAACTTTTTGGAATCTCTCACTCAAATAACTATTGATCAAGTCGAGAGTTTTTCCTCTAATTCCATATCTTTCAAGCTTCTCAATATTACTATTCTACTATTCAGCGCATCTTTGGTTCCTTTGCCTTTTATAAAGCCATATTGATTTTCAGATAATATTTTATGCTTAAAGAGAAAATTGATCAGTCTTCTGTGCATAACCGTTTCAAATATTTTGGTAAAGTTTGACTCCAGTCTATANCCTGTTCTAAATCCTTTCTTCAATAGTATATTTAAAAATTCCTGATTCAATATTTCATTTTTATTAATGTCTATATTAAAATCACCAGCTATTAATTTATTTTCAATATCCTTACTGTCATTCAAAAAATGTTTAAAACCCAATATAAACTCAGGTATCGGTAAAGAATGGGATCTATATATTGAGGCCATTTCAAGATTTCTGCCATTATTTCCGTAGTTGAATTTATCTCCAGGCTAGCAAATACCACTCCTCCCATCAGATTTATTTAGTTTGCTATTATTGTAATACATCTTATAACCAGCTAAATTATAATTCCATTTTTCATGGAGATTCCATGATTCAGTACAAATTATGTTTTTTTTAATCTACGAATAAGAATTTCTAGTTTGCCACGATTAGCTTCCAAACTTCTTATATTTACAAGCATAATAAGACTACTTTTAGATGCTAAATTCTTATTCATAGTTGATACACTATCGGTTACAGATTCATGTTGGACAGCATCTGATTGTATTAATAACTATATTAATTTTGTCAGTGTTTTCAACAAACATATTTCTTTCCTTTATGTCTTGCTCCAGATCAGTGAGATATTCTTTGGATGTATTTTCATCAATACCAAATATGTGAATTCTTGGTAGATTCAGTTTTTCCATTACTACTTGAGATTCATCTGTTTCACTCTTTTTAATAATGTTTTTCACTGTTTCTATATCATTTATGTTATTGCATTTCACAACAATTTTATCCTTAGCCACAATCAGTTTTTCTATTTGAGCATTAGTTTCATTCCTAATTGTTTCCTTTGTTTTGTCAACAATTTCTCGTAGCTTATTGCTATTTTTCGGTTTAATTACTATGCTTGGAACTGTAGTACTGTTTCTAGTTTTTTGTCCAATACTGTTTGCATAGGATGTAGTTTGATTAGTTTGATTACCTTGATTAGCTGTGTTGTAGATGATTCTCAATAGTTGATTATTTTCCTTCAGTTCAGCATTCAATTATTTCAGCGTATTACATTTATCTTCAATTTGTAGATTCAACTCTTTTATGTCTTCATGTTTCGTTGATAATCTATCCAAAGATTCTTCTACTTCTGTTCAAAGTAGTTTTTTCTTGTTCGCACCTATTGCACTTATTACATTTATCTTCTCTATTACTATTCATCTTTTTCAGGTCATCATATTTCTCTATCAGGATATCTTTTTCAGCTTCCAATTTACTTATTTTCTACTGGAGTAAAGCATTCTCTTGTTCGTGTTTACTTTTATTTCTATCAGATGTGTCAATATTTTTACTTGTGTTTGTACTTGATTTACTTGTATTAATCACCTTCAAGCTTTTATTTTCTACCTCTAATTATTATTCATATGCATCCATATATTCAGCAAGTTTATTTGTGAGCTGTTTAATTTTACATTCTTCTCCAATATCTTGCTTGCTTTTCCCATCAATATTTAAGGTTAGATTTGAATCACAGCAGATTATGAAAGAGTTTTCCAGGTGTATATACGTTATTATTTGTGCACAGCTTCTATGATACACTTTTCCTCACAATAGACATGTTAATGATGCTACTACTTTTTTATTATTTTGGGTTGCAACTATAATATACTTCTTCTACAGGGGGCCCCCCATCCGAGGAGCTCGCCATCTTATATATATACATGTATCATATTTATTATTTGTTAAATTTATTGTACGGTACCATTGCATTCATTGACAATGTCATCATTTACGTCTATCCACCCATATGAACCTCTATAGTGAAGTGCTTTAAATAATTTAGTTTTGATAATTCTAATTACACGCTCAACGGATGCCCTTTTTACTGAATAACTACTATAATGATGACGATTATAATACTCTTTATTATGGCCAGTTATTAAATTTTGTGGAAAGGCATCGAAAGTTTGAAGGATAAAATACATTGCTTATGACACTATTATATACAATCTATAACAATCAAAATAAATGTGTAATTATCATTTTCTTTTGCATAATCTTGCATATCAATTAGATCACTTTGATACAGGTCAAGTAAACCTTTAATTATTACACGTCAACGTTGAAAAGTTTTTCTAGCAGGTCGAGGAATTTCACGAACCACACTGCGTTTTACGTTGTTTTCTTTTGGGAACATTATGACGTTGGTTAATTGGAACTGTATGCTTCATCTATCGCTGGCGCTGCTGCAGTTGCGGTCGGTTCTATCGTTGTTGCTTATTGTTTTCTCATTTTTCGAAATGTATTTATACAACAATCTGTCCAATATTTTCTCTGTGGGACAGGTCTGTCAATATGCTCTGAGCCCCTATTGTAATGCTCGAAACAGTATTCTTGTGTGAATTTTTCGTCGTCCCTTAAATCCTTCGGCAATTTGACCCACGCATAATAACGGTCCAGGTGATTAATATGATCCAATAGATACTGTCTTGGTAGATCCGCTATCTCTTCAGGCGTTAAATGTTTCAATAACCAATTTTTCTCTTTAAATTTTTTCAACACTTTATTAACATTAGATATTTCGGAAAATACTATAAATGGGGCAGTAAGCGCCATCTGTAGCACGACGCTACATTTAAGGATTACGTATGCTCCAACAAGGTCCACTTGTGTGGATATCTACTTGCTGAAAACGAATCCCGGCGTAGCCAACCTCAACGTGATAGGCACGTTAGCTTAATCGAAAAAAGTAATTCGAAGTGGTCTATATTCTGTCGAAACTGCCAGACGCGGATCGCGACTTCGATCTTCTTGGATCTCATCAGCGCGTCGCAGGCAGCTNTAACTACCTACTGGTCCTAACGCTGATGCTGCTGTGTTGTTTTTAATATAATAATAATGGGAATGGTTTGGGTGTTAGGGGCCATTACTTAAATTAATTGCATCCTTAACAAAAGTATTATATTCTTGGACGTGACGTGGCATTATTTCTTGATGTTGATTATGTATTTTATTTATTTGTTCCTTAATAAAGTCCATAAAAGCAGTTTTATAATCATCCAGCTTTCTTAAAACAAATGTCATTGTATTTTCTTTTTCTCCTCAGAAAACTTCATCATTTGTTTGTTCTATTATAATTTGTAAACGATCCGTGCTACTTGCAACAGGTAGACAGGTAGAAAAAGTAATTATGTCAAAATGTAAATTCGGCCTGCATGAACAAATCGAACTAATATATAACATGTAAATTGGGCTCAGTAAGAAATATTTATTACCGAAACAATAATAATGAGTTTTTAATGTGTTTGGTAGGATTTTTATTTATGGTTCTTCCCATCAATTCAATTATTTGTCCTTATACTATACCTACATACTGCTTTAAGCATTGGTTATAAAAGTAAT
>NW_020440078.1:0-6553 GCF_000699045.2 Agrilus planipennis
GTACTAGAGTATTGGTGTGAAATGTGACAAAAGTACGATAGAATAGGTAAATATCTTCACATTTATTTATTATGTAGATGGCACTAAGGAAGCAACATTCGAATTAAAATTGATTTTAATTTGTTTCGATAAGTATAACTGAATATTATTTCCATTCCATTGTTTAATTTTATTTGAATCTAAGTAGTACCTATTAATAATGAAAATTTTAACATTAAAACTCTCAATTATAATCCACTTCAATTTATAATTTCTTTGTTCAATGCTCGGTCGCATTAGTAAAGGAAGAAAGAGTCGGCAAAAGGCAAGAATTCGTTATAGATTTTATTTCCCTAGGGAACTATGAAACTCCTTTTTGTGAAAGCTTGTTTCTCACTGTTTACGTTACAGTAAAGCCTTTTAAACTGCGATTTAGAGAATTATTGTGGACTTCGTGTCACTACGTGTAGTAAAGAGATTATAAAAATACCTGCCATTCATACTTTCAGCGCCCGCTTGGTGAAATACAAATTCACCTTAACACTTAAACACCTTTGAGTTCGACCGGATACCGAAAAGTTTTGTTGGACTTTCCGATCGCTTCTCAGAAAGATTTTTACCTACCACAATATTAGTAATAATAATAATAACAATGATCTGCGATCAAAACGAAATTATAAAAGAAAAATCCAAAATTGAAACGTGGAAATTAAAGGCGCTTCATATAAAAAAAAACCAAACATAGATAAAAAAGCTTATAAGTAGTATGTGGTTAAATAAAGGAAATATGTTCTGCGAAGCTGAGGAATTCATGATAGATGAAATAATTAAAACAAAAAACTATGAAAAATATATAAAATAAAACTCTCACAGTTACCTACATGAAACATATTCTTAGTATACCTACAACACATCCCTAGACAAAAATTTTCAGTCTCTCTCCATTCTCTCAGAGTCCTTCAGCGTCTCTCACAGTCTCTCAGTTATTGCCTAGGCTTTTTATGGATCTCTCACAGTCTCTGTATGAGAGACTCGAACGATAAAATTGTTAATTCAGAGATTCGAGTCTCTCATAGAGAGACTGAATGAATAAAACTGAAAAATTGGGAGACTCGAGTCTCTCGTAGAAAGACTGAGATCTCTGAAATATGTTGAACTTAGAAAATTTTAATCATGTCTATCGCGACACTACTTATTGAGAGATTCCAGGCTCTAGTTTAGAGATTCGAGTCTCTCGTTCAGAGACTGGATACGAAATGAGGATCTCTCAATGAGCGACTCGAGTCTCTCGTTCAGAGATTCGAGTCTCTCGTTCAGAGACTGGATACGAAATGAGAATCTCACTATGAGCGATTCGAATCTCTCGTTTTTGACAGTCTCTTGACAGTCTCTCTCAGCTACACCAGAGAGACTCGATGAGAGACGGAGACTCGAGTCTCGCTTTCAGAGACTCTGAGAGACTGAACATTTTTATCTCGGGATCTCATAAAAAAGTTGACCACATCACTGGGGGTTGCGCATTTTTAGCAAGTCCAAGCACATCGACAGGCATAATAATGTTGCTTCCAATTAGCTATCTAACAGATGTTAGTACATCAAACTCTGAAAATCATATTGACAAAATAAAAAAAGAAAACACCTTTATCCGCAAAAATAAAAGAAATGTGGTATCAGAAGACGGTTTGAATTATTCCAACTACAATTTCACCAATAGGTGTTGTACCCTAAATATTGCATGCTGGCATATCCGAACTAAAACTGCATCAACTTACGTACATCAGCCTGCAAGAAACCTTAATACATGCGGATAAGCAGATTTTTTGACAGCTATATTATATTTCCTTTCCAGATAACACAGCACAATAAATTAAAGTTGAGTTATTAATAATCCCCAATCACATTCTAATGTAATGTGCATAACTATTAACAGTAAAAAAATGTAAGTGCGGTTCTTTATTATTAGTCTATCTTCACTTGTTTAACTTTGACCAGTGAAAACTAAAAAGATCGGGAAAAATATATATCCCAATTCGTCCTAAAGAAACGTCTAACCAGACATGCTGCAACAGATAAAATTATTACACTCGTTTTAAATGACAGAAAAAACTACCTAAGTACCTTTCTTATTACAGAAAATACAAAGTTATACAAACATCTTATTTAATAATTACTTACCTGCGCATATATATACATTTTATTTATTTTAATAAAAGAAAAGTTAAATTATTTTTAGTTTTGTGCCAAAATGAAATAAGAAAGAAAATTAGATTAGGAAATTGGAGAATCAGGATTATCAGTTGATCATGTTAAGGCAAGAAACTTGATGAAGTGTTAAGTATAATACGAAATGTTGCAGTTGAAATTAATGTAAGATGATTTACTGATGATCTCTACTCGCTTATTTTCTAATTGAATCACGTTGAGTGGATCTGAACTTAATAATTAAGTTGAAATTTTAACAACCTCGAAACAAAGAATGTGTTTATTTATTAGGTGGTAGTGAAACTAGTTTAATTACTTTGGATTTAAAATCGACTGTTGATTATAAAAGAAATTCCTTGTCGAAATAACAGCCTTTATCGACCGACTTCAAAAAAAGAGAAGTTTATCTATTCTATTGGATTTTTCTTATATGTACTTATGTGTTATGCGATTTCTTTGCCAATTATGAATCGATTTTAATGATTCTTTTTTTATTGGATATATTATATCCCAAAGGTTGTTTGATTTCAATTTGAAGAAAATATTCCATTTCCAAGGGTGGAAAATTAGAGGATTAAAAAATTAAGGCAGCCTCGTTATTTCTATTAGATATTTTTAACTCTTTCGTTTAAGTTTGTGCATACATCGGTATATTTTTTTCCAAATCGAGACTACATTTATTATATAGTAGTTAAAGTATTCATTTTACTGCTACCCTAAATTTTAAAATTGAAAGGAAAAATATGCTTTTGTTGCAGGTATGCAATTTAAAGCACCTGCACTTTCTAAGATTCTAAGGTACCCCCTAATAGCCTGGGAATTCCCAAATTAACCGTTCTGAACAAATATACCAACAGTTTTATGAGATAAACAGATAATACCCTGTGCTACTTGGTCCACCCGTAATAAATAAGTCCATTCATTGAAAGGAGACAGTAAATATTACGCCTTTTGAATTTTAGAAGGTGAATACCTACCATTTCAAAACGTGATATATCAATAATTGAAATGGTTTGTACCTACAGGTACTCTTTTTTACGGCGACAGTGACAGTGAGTGAATATTAAGAATGAAATTCTTGGTCGGCTCTACTTTCACTCACAATCAGTAATTTTCTGTCAAAATTTAAATGCAATATACCATTTTTAAGATGTAATGTAGTAACAAAATTAATTGCATATATTTCCGTATCTTTATTACAATCAAAACATCTAATATCTGTTTTATACTTGGAAAAGGCTACATTTTGAATTTTTATCAGAGCATTCAATTCAATTAAAAATCATCCAACTTTGACCCTTAATTAAAAACAGGACAGTTATGAGTTCCGAACCTTTCCTCTAGGATATTGAGACAGATTGTTGAAAAAAGGGGACAGTCCTGTTTAAAATGGGATTTCTTCAAACTATTTTAACTAATGGTATAATTAGTCAATGGAATCCTTTATAACTTGGGTAATTTTAACTAAATGTAATTAAAAGGGCCTTATCTGTTAATTATGAATGATGCAATTAAATTTATTATTTATTCTCCATTTCTTGTACGTAAGCAATAAATTTAGGTAATTAAAGGTAAACCCAGTATCGACGTTTCGCTTGTAATTGAGAAGTTTTATCAAGTTAGGTTGCCTAGTTGATAAAGCCACCCAATATGGTGTGTTGTTGTACCGAGGAACTTAAATTGATTCGACCAATTACAGGCGAAACATCGGTGTTTGTTGTACACACGAACATAAACTTTTCAACCCTTAATTGCCTAGATTTTTAATTTGTTATGCATTTTTTCAAGACTAAGTAGATATACAGCACGCAAATAACATACCTAACTAATAAGCAATGTAGTAGTTAGCAGATATGTTCAGAGTGAGATTTCTTTGATAAGAGAACTTTTTTAATGATAGGGTATGTAAAAGGCGTTGGGTTCCCTTGGCACATTAGGATAAAATTAAAATCTATTTTTCGTTAAGTATTTAAATGGCCTATTCACTTTCTAGGGCGTCATCTAGCATTTACTACATCAGTAATATAATTTGTGAATACATGGTTGATTTTACCCTTATTCTTTAATTTTTTAAATTCTTTTTATTTGATCTTCATTACAGTGTAATTACTAATTGCAATTTACTAGGTTTATGCGAATATTACAAATTTAAAAATGAAATTTCCTGTTGCAGGCTCAATTTTATGAATGTTCTCTAATAGTACTTAGGTTTTTACTACAGATGGAGCATGAATGTACTTTCAGCTAAAAATCGATACTCACTTTTACAGGAATTATTTTACGTTTGCAAACGTTCTTTCCAGAGGGAACTAAAAGTATGTTTTTGGTCAAAAACATATTTTCAAAAAACACTTTATGTGCAATCTAATGATTTGCATATATTTTTTTTATAGAATGCCAAAATTTTTAAGAGAACTTTTAAATAAGTCTGGAAATTAAAAGCACAAAGTACGTATATACACACCAAAACCATNAGACTTTTCTCGAGTATTACGAGTTATCTTTTTTTATAAAACTTATATTACCATTTTAATCTTAACTGCGCTCGACAATGTTCGAATGTGTGTATTTAATTTTATTTAATGAATGCTTATTATCCGTACATATAAAATCCTGAAGGAGGTGTAGGGTACTTAAAGTTGTTGTCTTTTTATGGAATCTATCTATATTCACAAATATTTCTATCTCGAACCATAATAATAAAAAAATGTGTTTTATTGGCGTCCTAGTAAATCAAAAAATAAGAGCGCCGTATATTTTTTATTTGTATATCCGAAGAATAATCTGCTCCTTTTCCGCGGCTTCCGTTTTATATGAAGTCGTTTTATAACGCAAATCCCTAAAGGCCAATCAGATTTCAACCGGGCAAGTGGCCATATTGAGCTATAAACCAATAACAATTAGCTATAAAATCGTTATTGTGTCAACCGCAAAGACAGAGCTTTTGCATTTTCCGCCTCGCGGTCGGTCGGTTTCAGTTTTCTACGGGTGATTTCCACACCACATCGTTAGAAAAGTGTTTACTACAAAAATCGGCGATACACAATAACAAAGCAACATATCAACCGAAACTGCAGGTAACTGAAAAATGCCTGGGAATTCCCAAATTAACCGTTCTGAACAAATATACCAACAGTTTTATGAGATAAACAGATAATACCCTGTGCTACTTGGTCCACCCGTAATAAATAAGTCCATTCATTGAAAGGAGACAGTAAATATTACGCCTTTTGAATTTTAGAAGGTGAATACCTACCATTTCAAAACGTGATATATCAATAATTGAAATGGTTTGTACCTACAGGTACTCTTTTTTACGGCGACAGTGACAGTGAGTGAATATTAAGAATGAAATTCTTGGTCGGCTCTACTTTCACTCACAATCAGTAATTTTCTGTCAAAATTTAAATGCAATATACCATTTTTAAGATGTAATGTAGTAACAAAATTAATTGCATATATTTCCGTATCTTTATTACAATCAAAACATCTAATATCTGTTTTATACTTGGAAAAGGCTACANAATAAATAATCGTACAGCATAAATACAAATTTACGTCTTCAAAATAATCTTCTACCTGTGACCGCAAAAAGGGTAATTTTGTAATTGTAGAGAAGGTAAGAAATGAGGAGGTATTAGAGACATAGGATAAGTGTTTTCGAAGTTAATTAGAAATAGACGAGATAGATTGGTAGGACAACTTCTCGGACATTAAAGGCTTCTTAGGGACATATTAGAAGCAGAAACAGGAGATAAAGGGAACACAGGTATACCTAGATTAGCCTATTGTTCAGGAATAATTAAGGATGTGGGATGTTCTAGTACTACAGAAATGCAAAGTCTTAGGACCCTGTAATGATAATGATGATGATGATGGACTTTTGTGTTTAGAATTTTTATAATTGATTGATACATTTATGAATCGCGTTATACATAGATTCATTTTGTGAATTTATACATTAAATTTGAAAAATGAAGATTGGAAAAACTTTGGCGGTTGTTGTAGAATAAACAAAAAAGCTCAAACCCCAACGCCAAAGTAGTTCACTTCAGTCCCTGAAGCAGGTAACCTTGTTACCGAAAACTGCTTCGGACAGTTACAGTGTTGTGTTTTGGCGTTGGGGTTTGAGCTTTTTTGTTTGTTCTATATTAAATTTGAAAATTAATGATTTGAATTCAATTATTTCTACTAAAGGCAGCAAATTTTAGACAAAAAGAGAAACACAGTTAGCAAGAATTACTTTATGGTTTATAAACAATATCCTTAACGAAAATAACAAAATACTTTTGAACATTAGCTATTATATTTCATTTAGAGTCGGTGCCACTAACACTAGAAATTCAGATCTATTTTACATTCCATACAAAAG
>NW_020440079.1:0-6556 GCF_000699045.2 Agrilus planipennis
AATATTGTTTAAGAATGACTATATAAATATTTACATGCCTAGAAATGTATAAAAATTGGCATATTTATTAACATTTTATGGGGGTGAGACCGCCACGAACTTTTTATGGTAGAGTGGTGGGGAAGATCTCCTCTTTCGATCCCCCCACCCCCACCCCCGACCTTTCATCTAGACCTTTACCAGATTAATTTCTAGAAGAACTTCAACCGTTTTCTTTAATTATATTAACCAAAATCACCCTCGTGGTAGTAACAGTATATAATAAAATAATTACGATTACAAAATTTGATAACGGAATAAGCGTTACAGTTGGAAACGTACAAACATATACGTATATTTAGACAATATACGTGTAGTAATTGTTAAAAGGCCAATTAGCTTCGGTCCCGTCACAGTTGGTCAAGCAGACACAATTTACCATATCCATGTGTTACGTCCAATTAAACAACATCAAGATCAAACCAGTCAATCCCTCTTTTATACGATCCGGACAGCTGTTCACTCTCTATTCAATTTTGGCCCGACCGAGTTGAAAACGGAGGGAGGGTTGACAGTTAAGAACAGGGAGACTAAAAGTTGAGTACTGTTTCGATAGCTCAACGAATGAAAACAGTGCTATAGTTGGAACGTTGAAAATTGGCAAAGTTCACAATAAATTATTTGTGAGAATCGACGTATCTTTTTTCTTGTTTCCACTTGGGACTGTAATTATTTGCAGCGTTTAGAACATGTCCTTGTTAAGTTAGGAAATGCTTCATGAGTACTACAGACAAAGCGAGAAGAGATAACCAAATAATAGTAAGTGGTGCTAAGGTTAAAGGTTGCTTAGGTACGCAAAATATCAGGGTCGGCATTAAAACTGCCTAGTTAGAATTATATCTTTATACAAGCGTCATTGTTTTCCTAAATTCCTTGTCTGCATCTCTTTCTGTTACACATTAATTGATGTAACGTTATTCCTTTTTCTTTTTTAGTGTCCGCTGCAATTCCTACCTGACATCACTTTTCTATGCTTACGATATTCCCTATAACGTCTGTCATGAGTAAAACTTCGATGCTGGCAACACACTCAAATTCTGCCTGTCTGCATCTCTTTCTGTTACACATTAATTGGCGTAATGTTATTTTTTTTTTCTATATTTGGGTGCGCTGCAATTCCTACCTGACATCTCTTTTCTATGCTTACGATATTCCCTATAACGTATGTCGTGAGTAAAACTTCGATGCTGGCAACATACTCATATTCTGTTTGTCTGCATCTCTTTCTGTTACACATTAATTGATGTAATGTTATTCCTTTTTCTTTTTTAGTGTCCGCTGCAATTCCTACCTGACATCACTTTTCTATGCTTACGATATTCCCTATAACGTCTGTCATGAGTAAAACTTCGATGCTGGCAACACACTCAAATTCTGCCTGTCTGCATCTCTTTCTGTTACACATTAATTGGCGTAATGTTATTTTTTTTTTCTATATTTGGGTGCGCTGCAATTCCTACCTGACATCTCTTTTCTATGCTTACGATATTCCCTATAACGTATGTCGTGAGTAAAACTTCGATGCTGGCAACATACTCATATTCTGTTTGTCTGCATCTCTTTCTGTTACACATTAATTGATGTAATGTTATTCCTTTTTCTTTTTTAGTGTCCGCTGCAATTCCTACCTGACATCACTTTTCTATGCTTACGATATTCCCTATAACGTCTGTCATGAGTAAAACTTCGATGCTGGCAACACACTCAAATTCTGCCTGTCTGCATCTCTTTCTGTTACACATTAATTGGCGTAATGTTATTTTTTTTTTCTATATTTGGGTGCGCTGCAATTCCTACCTGACATCTCTTTTCTATGCTTACGATATTCCCTATAACGTATGTCGTGAGTAAAACTTCGATGCTGGCAACATACTCATATTCTGTTTGTCTGCATCTCTTTCTGTTACACATTAATTGATGTAATGTTATTCCTTTTTCTTTTTTAGTGTCCGCTGCAATTCCTACCTGACATCACTTTTCTATGCTTACGATATTCCCTATAACGTCTGTCATGAGTAAAACTTCGATGCTGGCAACACACTCAAATTCTGCCTGTCTGCATCTCTTTCTGTTACACATTAATTGGCGTAATGTTATTTTTTTTTTCTATATTTGGGTGCGCTGCAATTCCTACCTGACATCTCTTTTCTATGCTTACGATATTCCCTATAACGTATGTCGTGAGTAAAACTTCGATGCTGGCAACATACTCATATTCTGTTTGTCTGCATCTCTTTCTGTTACACATTAATTGATGTAATGTTATTCCTTTTTCTTTTTTAGTGTCCGCTGCAATTCCTACCTGACATCACTTTTCTATGCTTACGATATTCCCTATAACGTCTGTCATGAGTAAAACTTCGATGCTGGCAACACACTCAAATTCTGCCTGTCTGCATCTCTTTCTGTTACACATTAATTGGCGTAATGTTATTTTTTTTTTCTATATTTGGGTGCGCTGCAATTCCTACCTGACATCTCTTTTCTATGCTTACGATATTCCCTATAACGTATGTCGTGAGTAAAACTTCGATGCTGGCAACATACTCATATTCTGTTTGTCTGCATCTCTTTCTGTTACACATTAATTGATGTAATGTTATTCCTTTTTCTTTTTTAGTGTCCGCTGCAATTCCTACCTGACATCACTTTTCTATGCTTACGATATTCCCTATAACGTCTGTCATGAGTAAAACTTCGATGCTGGCAACACACTCAAATTCTGCCTGTCTGCATCTCTTTCTGTTACACATTAATTGGCGTAATGTTATTTTTTTTTTCTATATTTGGGTGCGCTGCAATTCCTACCTGACATCTCTTTTCTATGCTTACGATATTCCCTATAACGTATGTCGTGAGTAAAACTTCGATGCTGGCAACATACTCATATTCTGTTTGTCTGCATCTCTTTCTGTTACACATTAATTGATGTAATGTTATTCCTTTTTCTTTTTTAGTGTCCGCTGCAATTCCTACCTGACATCACTTTTCTATGCTTACGATATTCCCTATAACGTCTGTCATGAGTAAAACTTCGATGCTGGCAACACACTCAAATTCTGCCTGTCTGCATCTCTTTCTGTTACACATTAATTGGCGTAATGTTATTTTTTTTTTCTATATTTGGGTGCGCTGCAATTCCTACCTGACATCTCTTTTCTATGCTTACGATATTCCCTATAACGTATGTCGTGAGTAAAACTTCGATGCTGGCAACATACTCATATTCTGTTTGTCTGCATCTCTTTCTGTTACACATTAATTGATGTAATGTTATTCCTTTTTCTTTTTTAGTGTCCGCTGCAATTCCTACCTGACATCACTTTTCTATGCTTACGATATTCCCTATAACGTCTGTCATGAGTAAAACTTCGATGCTGGCAACACACTCAAATTCTGCCTGTCTGCATCTCTTTCTGTTACACATTAATTGGCGTAATGTTATTTTTTTTTTCTATATTTGGGTGCGCTGCAATTCCTACCTGACATCTCTTTTCTATGCTTACGATATTCCCTATAACGTATGTCGTGAGTAAAACTTCGATGCTGGCAACATACTCATATTCTGTTTGTCTGCATCTCTTTCTGTTACACATTAATTGATGTAATGTTATTCCTTTTTCTTTTTTAGTGTCCGCTGCAATTCCTACCTGACATCACTTTTCTATGCTTACGATATTCCCTATAACGTCTGTCATGAGTAAAACTTCGATGCTGGCAACACACTCAAATTCTGCCTGTCTGCATCTCTTTCTGTTACACATTAATTGGCGTAATGTTATTTTTTTTTTCTATATTTGGGTGCGCTGCAATTCCTACCTGACATCTCTTTTCTATGCTTACGATATTCCCTATAACGTATGTCGTGAGTAAAACTTCGATGCTGGCAACATACTCATATTCTGTTTGTCTGCATCTCTTTCTGTTACACATTAATTGATGTAATGTTATTCCTTTTTCTTTTTTAGTGTCCGCTGCAATTCCTACCTGACATCACTTTTCTATGCTTACGATATTCCCTATAACGTCTGTCATGAGTAAAACTTCGATGCTGGCAACACACTCAAATTCTGCCTGTCTGCATCTCTTTCTGTTACACATTAATTGGCGTAATGTTATTTTTTTTTTCTATATTTGGGTGCGCTGCAATTCCTACCTGACATCTCTTTTCTATGCTTACGATATTCCCTATAACGTATGTCGTGAGTAAAACTTCGATGCTGGCAACATACTCATATTCTGTTTGTCTGCATCTCTTTCTGTTACACATTAATTGATGTAATGTTATTCCTTTTTCTTTTTTAGTGTCCGCTGCAATTCCTACCTGACATCACTTTTCTATGCTTACGATATTCCCTATAACGTCTGTCATGAGTAAAACTTCGATGCTGGCAACACACTCAAATTCTGCCTGTCTGCATCTCTTTCTGTTACACATTAATTGGCGTAATGTTATTTTTTTTTTCTATATTTGGGTGCGCTGCAATTCCTACCTGACATCTCTTTTCTATGCTTACGATATTCCCTATAACGTATGTCGTGAGTAAAACTTCGATGCTGGCAACATACTCATATTCTGTTTGTCTGCATCTCTTTCTGTTACACATTAATTGATGTAATGTTATTCCTTTTTCTTTTTTAGTGTCCGCTGCAATTCCTACCTGACATCACTTTTCTATGCTTACGATATTCCCTATAACGTCTGTCATGAGTAAAACTTCGATGCTGGCAACACACTCAAATTCTGCCTGTCTGCATCTCTTTCTGTTACACATTAATTGGCGTAATGTTATTTTTTTTTTCTATATTTGGGTGCGCTGCAATTCCTACCTGACATCTCTTTTCTATGCTTACGATATTCCCTATAACGTATGTCGTGAGTAAAACTTCGATGCTGGCAACATACTCATATTCTGTTTGTCTGCATCTCTTTCTGTTACACATTAATTGATGTAATGTTATTCCTTTTTCTTTTTTAGTGTCCGCTGCAATTCCTACCTGACATCACTTTTCTATGCTTACGATATTCCCTATAACGTCTGTCATGAGTAAAACTTCGATGCTGGCAACACACTCAAATTCTGCCTGTCTGCATCTCTTTCTGTTACACATTAATTGGCGTAATGTTATTTTTTTTTTCTATATTTGGGTGCGCTGCAATTCCTACCTGACATCTCTTTTCTATGCTTACGATATTCCCTATAACGTATGTCGTGAGTAAAACTTCGATGCTGGCAACATACTCATATTCTGTTTGTCTGCATCTCTTTCTGTTACACATTAATTGATGTAATGTTATTCCTTTTTCTTTTTTAGTGTCCGCTGCAATTCCTACCTGACATCACTTTTCTATGCTTACGATATTCCCTATAACGTCTGTCATGAGTAAAACTTCGATGCTGGCAACACACTCAAATTCTGCCTGTCTGCATCTCTTTCTGTTACACATTAATTGGCGTAATGTTATTTTTTTTTTCTATATTTGGGTGCGCTGCAATTCCTACCTGACATCTCTTTTCTATGCTTACGATATTCCCTATAACGTATGTCGTGAGTAAAACTTCGATGCTGGCAACATACTCATATTCTGTTTGTCTGCATCTCTTTCTGTTACACATTAATTGATGTAATGTTATTCCTTTTTCTTTTTTAGTGTCCGCTGCAATTCCTACCTGACATCACTTTTCTATGCTTACGATATTCCCTATAACGTCTGTCATGAGTAAAACTTCGATGCTGGCAACACACTCAAATTCTGCCTGTCTGCATCTCTTTCTGTTACACATTAATTGGCGTAATGTTATTTTTTTTTTCTATATTTGGGTGCGCTGCNTACTACAAGTGCAATCAATTAATTTTATTAAAGATATGTATTATAACTTCTTAACCTAGATTACAGTAGTTATCAAAATCATAATCTACATTTAGAAAATGTTTCTTTTTATAGCTTCTGTTTTCATTTATAATGTTAGGCATTCGACAACGTATTTGGCAAAGTTCTCAGGAAAAATTAAACATAATATAAAAACATCTACATCACGCTATAAATTGTTTAAATTACACTTTCGAAGAAAAATGTATAAACAAATATGTGTCAACTATAATAATACACATACGAATTTCATTAATATAAAAAAGTAGAAAATTCCCACCATTATGTCAATCTGTTTTTCATAGGAAATTTACTAGTATATTACACAAACAAAATCAGATTTATGGGTTTTATAAAAGCTTTTGCTTAATATTATTGCTAACGCAACCATTAACTAAAGAGTAATATTTTCGTATCGAAAACATTACAGGTAGGTATCATGTCACGTATCTACTGAATTAATTTTGCGGTTTATTTGCATACTATCCAATTGGTCCCATTTAAATTTCATTAAAACTGGTTGAGTAATTTTTTTTTAAATGCCACTTATTTAAGTCTGTGTGAATAATCTTCTACAGGTATAAATAAATATAATAAAGTCTGTCATGAGTAAAACTTCGATGCTGGCAACATACTCATATTCTG
>NW_020440080.1:0-791 GCF_000699045.2 Agrilus planipennis
AACCTATCTCCCCTATTTCTTATTGATTTCCATAGAGTCCTCTGTTCTCCTATTCTTTCCAATACCTCTTCATTTCTAACCTTCTCTATCCACGGTATCCTCCTCATTCTCCAGCAACACCACATTTCAAACCATACTACTCGAAAAACTGATACTGAAAAACGACTTTAGGTTCCGATTACGTGATGGAGTTTACACGTTACAAGGCACGAAATCCGTGAAAGGAAGAACCACCTCCGAAGGACTGCTGAAGGCCGACCATTTCGTCTGCATCTGTGCAGGTCTAATGTTGTCGTGTTGTCCCATCGAGAAATGGGACACAAGAAAAGTCGACTACGTCGTGGACCAGGGATCGGCTGTTTGCGCCCATGCAGACAACTTGGACGTGGTTGAGAAGCGAATAATCAAAAATATACTTATCGACAACTACTTTTTCGACATTATAATAAGAAGGAAGGAAATCCCACATGAGCATAGCAAAACTTTCAGCAACGGTAACACCATAATAATAATTATTATTATTATTATTTCCTACTTTTGACGTGACAACGTCTTATAATTCGATGGAGCCGGCTGCACGCACGAAAAAACATGAGTCATGCGGCGTTACCTCGCTCTTAGGCGTTCCATTTAAGGCTTGGAGTGCAAGCGAGAGCGCGGAACGAGCGACAAAGAGGCGCAATCGGCCTCCGCGTTCGGCAGCGTTCGACATCTGTCTCTCTCCTACTTGAGTGAGCGATGCGTCCGCGTGGACAGCTGCTATACAATAATACATTTCCATTTACCTCCTT
>NW_020440080.1:1190-4497 GCF_000699045.2 Agrilus planipennis
AAAAGGGCACCAACCAAAAACTACTGCGTAGAATTAATTGGAATTTTTCACACACAAGCCTTGCTATATGAGCTCTCAAAGCATATAAAAATTATACGGCTTAAATGTGAAGTTGGGTGCAAAAGAATGCAATTAAATCCTCTGTCGAGAAAAAACGAAATGACTTTCCGAACAACCCAATAGTTTTAGGGAAATGCAAAGATTAGCTCAGGATAGGATGGAGTGGAGATGCGTGTCGAACCAGTCTGAAGGCGTGATAGTCCTGAGAAAAAATTAATTAACAACTCGTATTCTAATCACACAGATGTGGAATCATATGTGCTATCCGAGGGGACATAAGAAGATACGTTGCCTTCGGAAAGATCCAAAACAAGGAATATTTCATGTTCGATAGTCAATCGTTTGGACCGCCGATGTTTCTAGAGCGCCAGTCGAAAGCCTACATGCTGAGATGCACCAGCTTCGCAAGACTCTTGCACGTACTTGTGGTGGCACTAAGAGGTGGTGACTTCTTTTTGTACAACGTCGAATGTAAAAACTTCCAAGCCATAGAATAACAATGTTCATTTCGCAATAAATAACAAGCAAAAAACAATAATTCGAGTCAATAATAAAGAACAATTAAATTAAGGTCAAGGAGAGTCTAATTTTTTATTGTTTCGGTGAAAAAAGGGACTTCCCAATCAACGCTTAAGAATATACCCACAAAGTAACGGTCTTGTATCGAATTTTATTGGAACTACGAAATACCCACTGACGTTAACATTGCAAATGTATTTCGCTAATGACAATGACTACATCAAAGTCCAGGTTATACGTCTGCAATAATTAAAATATCAAATTTCTTGGACAGACAAACAAGTCCAATTGACGCGAACATTTTTAATATAATTATTATTATTCGTATTTTCGGTAGATATTAAAATTTAACCTTCTTATCTGATGAAAAATTTTCGAGAAACGAAATTTAAAAGGCGATTTACCATATGATATTTAATAAAAAACGAAATATTCGAAAGTAAACTCGATTTCGTTGACACTTTTAAAGAAATACACAAATACGAACTTGTCAGGGGGGGGGTGACCTACGCTACATTTTTAATTGTTTATTGATTGTAATAATTGCATTTATTAGAAAACAATTAGAAATCGTTGCAGTTACTAATAAAATTTAACAAAATTTCCCAAAACAACAATCACATTAACTAACCTACATTGTAACAATGTTGATAGAACTTATAACGAAGGTCAATACTAAGGTCAACAAATCAATAATAATTGCTGAACAGAAGAATTTTTCGAACCAACGAGAAAATAACATGACTTATTACATCACAGTGACCAATTAAGTTTAATTTTCATCTAAATACATTGTACCTACACAAAGTCAGCTTGTAGAATTTTGTTCTATTAACATTCTACACTTTGATACACGGTTTAATACAATTGGAAATTAAGTATAAATAAGCGAATTAAAAAAAATTTAAATGGTAAATGCGAGAAAACAACACGTTTTGACGTTAGGAAACCTTAACAACAAAACATTTTTTTGTATAGCCCGAAACAATAATTGCTCTTTTAATAACACATNCTGGAACTGCAGAAAGCAGGTGCTGGACTTACCTCCGATCTACCGCTACCAGAACCGGAAGTCACAATGGAAGAGGAACTGCTCAAAGAAAACAACTTCATAGAACTTCCTGACGACAGTCAACTGATCAGAGGCACGCAGAATATTGCAGACCTTGGAAAGGAAGTGGACAACACGGCTCCGTACGTTTGCATCATAGCAGCAGCCGTTGCCAAAAAATACTCAATAAGCACTTGGTCATCTGATCTAGTCGATTATGTTCTTACGGGCGGCCTGGCATTGTACGAACTCGCCAACGTGAGGTTCGAACAGGCTCCCAAATTTGAGATCCCAAAAATATCGCTAGGTAACAATAATCCTTTAGAAATATCCGATATTAATTTACTGGCGTCATTTGTTCCCAAAAGGGAAAGATAATTATAGGGTGTTCGTGGACTACCTGTTCGATGGTCAATTTTCTGACATCGGTGTGGAGAAAGCGCTCGCCCATAGGTTATTCTCAAAATACGAGATTGGGTTGATCGTCACCTCGTACTATTCGTGTGCTGTATTTTTTAAAAATCACCTGTACTACCTCTTCGACTCCTACGGTAACAACGAGGTGGGACTGAGCGAAGGTCCGCATAACAAGGGCATGGCCATGTTCGCCAGGTTCAAGAATCTGGAGCACCTGGTCAAGCGAATCGTTTACAACAAGACCAAAAGGGAAATGGCGGAATCGTTTAAGTTTTCCGATTTCATATTGTTCTCTATCAAAGTGGAAACTATAAGACAGGAAGCACTTCGCGCTAAGGGTTCCGAAGTGATGGCCTCCGAAGGCGGTGAAGACGGAATGGGTGAAGATGAGAATGTTGTAGTAAAACCTGAAGTGAAGGAATCCGAAGTACTGCCAGAACCAAGAAATGTTGTAGGGTGAGACAGAATTATCAAACTACCATCACCATAAGGCCGTCAATCCTAAGACTGGTTGGACACGTACATCCACAATCTTTCCTATCCTAAGCTAATCTTTACATTTCCCTAAAACTAGAACAACCCACATCCTTAATCATTTGCGAACAGAAGTCTAATCTAGGTGTATCTCTACCCCTCCTCCTAACTCCCGTTTCTGCCTCTGATATGTCCCTGACTAGACCTTCATGTCTGAGAAGGTGTCCTACCAACCTATCTCACCTATTTCTTATTGATTTCCATAGAGTCCTCTGTTCTCCTATTTATTCTAATACCTCTTCATTTCTAACCTTCTCTATCCACGGTATCCTCATCATTCTCCACTAACACAACATTTGGAACGCTTCTAACCTTTTCTTTTCCGCTGCACCTACATCTAATCTTGTTCTATCTCTATTGCCTTTAGCTCATGTTTGTGCCTCTAATGTGCCTCTGACTAGACCTTCGTGTCTGAGAAGATGTCCTACCAACCTATCTCCCCTATTTCTTATTGATTTCCATAGAGTCCTCTGTTCCCCTATTCTTTCTAATACCTCTTCATTTCTAACCTTCTCTATCCACGGTATCCTCATCATTCTCCACTAACACAACATTCGGAACGCTTCTAACCTTTTCTTTTCCGCTGCACCTACATCTAATCTTGTTCTACCTCTATTGCCTTTAGCTCATGTTTCTGCCTCTAATATGTCTCTGACTAGACCTTCATGCCTGAGAAGGTGTCCTACCAACCTATCTCGCCTATTTTTTATTGACTTCCATAGAGTC
>NW_020440080.1:9036-9977 GCF_000699045.2 Agrilus planipennis
CAGCTCCGACAGAACACAGACCAACTTTTACCTGCTGTCTTAACAGCGCGTTTTAGAAAATACCACAAATGGCGCGGTAAACGCCATCTGTAGTACGATGCTACATTTTAGGATTACGTATGCTCCAACAAGGTCCATTTATCTTTTGGGATCTCATCAGCGCGTCGCAGGCAGCTCCGACAGAACACAGACCAACTTTTACCTGCTGTCTTAACAGTGCGTTTTGGAAAATGTTCGATTAAAAATTCAATCGCTGCATCTCGGCGCCGCCGCTGCGTTCGCCGATTTTTCGTCCCAATTTATTTTGCATAAACGATCATATTTTTCAGTTACGAAAATAATGAGATAAAAACGTGACAGATATCTCGGTATCTTGTGTACAGTGTCGCGCACATGTCGACGAACGTGATTTATTTATATTAACACCGATTGACCCGAAACTAGGCTGTATTATCTATCACAAGAACTAAAAAAATACTGTACTGTATTTTTTTTATATCGTATTTCGTAACTAGTCCAGCCAGGAGATTTGTTCCCGTAGCAAAACTTATTCCCTATAAACAAATCCGGAGGCAGCCGGATAGTAACCTAACACAAAATTTTTCTAAACAAATTGCAAAAATCAATTTCTTCTGAGGAAGGCCGTAAAAGCGATTGATTAAAGACTAATATAATTAATCAATGGTATTGATCAATGGTTAATACGTGCGTACAATCTCATATTCGTTTGTTATTAATATTGTTGTCAATTTTTGCCGACAATGCGAAACACCTTCAACTTTTTTATTTCAAGAAAATACGCACATCAAAGATAATCCACACACGTAATCCCATTAAATAATCAAAAATATGTATACTTCCACGTCTGTTAATCCGTAAATTTCTTTTTATTTGCGCACAAAATTTTGAAACAATAAAAACAACTGCAGGTGCGGTAAATA
>NW_020440081.1:0-61845 GCF_000699045.2 Agrilus planipennis
AATTTGCGATTTCAAACGCTTCCGCAAAAGATGCTGGTTTTTTTGCGATGATCTCATCACATGTCACTTGCGATTCGAGTCCGAACAACAGTTGTTCGATGAGCATTCTGTCCAAAAAAGCGTCAAATTCACAATACACTGCACCTTGTTTAAGCCTGAGAGCAAAGTCTGCGACTGATTCGCCCGGATTTTGTGTAAGTTTACGAAATTTATAACTCTCTGCGAACTTGTTTTTTGCGTGATCAAAATGTTTTATGAGGGTTTGCTTGATTTCGGCGTACGTCAGGTCCTGAGGTAGGCGAGGGCTAATCAAAAACTTTAACGCATCATTCAGATCTCTGCCCATGTAAACACGGGCATAGTTGGCGTGCTGCTCGGCCGGTATTTCACTCAGTTCCAGAGCCCAGGAGAAACGTGTGAAGTAGTCCTGAACGGTGGTGCCCTCTGTCGGGCGGTATTCAGCCATGTTGAAACGGGGTGCACGAAGATGTCCATTGTTGGCTGCGTTGGCAACGGCCGCGCCTGGTAACGAAGCTCGAAGTGCCTGAGACAACATGGTGGCCATAGATTCCAAAAGTTTCGGTGAAACTTGTGGTGAATCGGACATTGTGACTTGGAATTTATGACAACACCAAGACTTGCACTTGAAACCGGCGGGGAAGAAAAATCACTTGAGGTTATGATGGGTGCACGATGCCCAGAGAGTCTGTTCCACTTCGAACACTGGCACCCGATAATAAACAGTTTTCAGTGTGATAATCCCACTCCTGACACCACTTTTGTATTTGTGGGTTAACACTGGTATTGAATAACACAAATGTTTGATCTGAACACAATTGTTTATTTATTATTTGAGAGGTACAATGTTGACAATGTTGACTCGAGTTAGATCGGACAAAGACTGACTATTCCCGATTCACTCAGCCAAATGGCTCTGTTGCCAACTTGCAACCTTAAGATCAATACACAACAACCCTCAAGCTACAGGCTCATCAGTTTGCTCAGTTCGTTGAGCAAAGTAGTTGAATCCATCCTTCTCGATCGGCTCTTAGACCACGTGGAGCAAAACAACCTTCTCCCCGATTTTCAACACGGGTTCCGCAGGCAACACGGCATCGGACACCAACTTCTTCATGTTACCAAACACATCTACGACAACCTTAACAAGCGGCGTCACACGTCTATGCTACTTCTTGACGTCCAGCAAGCTTCGATCAAGTCTGGCACGCAGGATTTATCTCAAAACTCATCGCCCTTAACATTCCACATTTTCTAGTTGGCTTTATCAGGTCCTTTCTCACAGACAGAAGCCTTCGGTTCCACAAGGCTCCAAACTATCTCCTATTCTGTTTAACCTGTTTTGCGCGGACATGCCTTCCCATACTTCAATTCTGACTGCTCTGTACGCTGACGACATTGTCCTCAGAAACTCTTCCAAAACCATTTTCCAATGCACAGCGGGAATCAATAACTTTCTTCCCCAGCTACTAAGCTGGCATCGGAAATGGAAACTTTCCATTAACGAGACCAAATCGGAAGCAATTTTCTTTTCTCGTAGACTCCAAAAGTCTACCTCAATCATCGTCAACAACCGCCCCATCAAATGGAGCAGCGTCGTCTTTGACAGATGCCTATACTGGCGGCACCACATTACAGCGACCTGTAACAAAATTCTGGGTGCATTCATCACACTTAAACCTTTCTTCCGTAATAACACCATCTCACAACAGAAGAAAATCCATGCGTTTAACGCAATTATTAGGAGCATTTGCTCCTATGCCATTCCCGTCTGGGGCTGCGCCCTTCCCCACCGCCTGAATCATTTGCAAGGTAGGTGCCTTTTTCGCTCCGCACTAAGCTACCCCTGATTCGTCTGAAACACAAAAATTCTGAATTCTGTAACCTTCTACAATGAGCTATCTTATAGCTTCGCTTTTTAGCGCAAGTGTCCACCCAGTACTTTAAAAGTACTACTTCGGGTTTCCTCCCCAACACTCCCATCTCCCCCACTCTTAACCCTCTTCCCATCTCAATCCTATCGCCAATTCCTGCCATTTTCTTCCCGGGGATGAGTAACCCTCAGGGTTTATCTCCCGCTCGCGGAATGGTTTTAGTCGGTAAAAATCCGACACCACTTCCCTTCAGGGGGTGTCTTTTGAAAATTTCCCCTCCTCGAGAATAATCTAACCAACAAAAAAGCTCTTTATCACTGAAGCACGAACTTTTGTCTTCTAAAAATAAGGAATCATCTACAATCTCACTATCTGTGATACTAACCGTATCACACTGAAAACTGGCGACTAAGATATAGAATTCTGGAGCATCGTTTTGAGGCCTCTTGCATTTTGATAGAAAATGACTAGATCAGTTGACACCTTGCGTGCTGGGTTTTTTCTTCCTCGATTGACGAAATGTCATAATTTTCAGTATTGTTGGCACACCATTCACATATTTAGTCGTATTGTCGGTTTCACCATTACTCACCATTCTCTCAAGTTCGCTGCGCAGGAAATGAAGGTACGCTATGCTGTGAAAGAGTCTGATTGGCCTTAAATTTGATATCATATCTAGTGTCGATTTTTAATATTCCCTTGGTAATATCTAAAGACGAAGTAACAATCAGGAAAGGTCTGGTTTTACCCCTTTCATATTTGCCAAGCCGACGCATAGTAATAATATTACCCTGTGCCAATAAATGGGGGGGAGGGGTTATGTCACTACGATCCTCACTAAGACCTTGGGCACCAGTAGCCTTAGTTGACTCGGGGACATTCAGTACTATGACCTCCTTTTTACATCTCTCACGTTCATTTAACCCAGAAAAAATATTTTTAACGCCGTTAGTAGTCAAATCAGTGGAGTTTACTATTTTCTCAAGCTGACTTACGCGCTTTCCAGCTGGGAATACTTGTCTGCAATCTTCTTACTGGCTATGGAAATAGCACTCAGCTCAGCATGTATCTCGCTGAGGCTGTTTTCCAAACTAAGTTTGAAAGGTTCCAGATATTTCAAAAACAATTGTTCGATCTTGTCCTCAATAACGGTATTGTTATCATTAAGTAGTACGCAACTAACCTCAATGTAGTATACACTCCCATAGATATCTTTATATATATCTATAGTATACTGTAGGAGGTAAGGCGACACTAAAAACTGCAAGACTCCGTACCTTTTGCGCAGGCGCGAAATTGACTCCTGTCAAGAATGTCTATGAGAATTCATTTTTGAATTTTTTACCCACTACACGCTACCTCAAGGTCCCGGGTTCGATTCCCGGTGGGGGTGTGACAACAGCAACAATTTTTCCCTCATTAATTTGAGATAGCGAGTAGTGGGTAAAAAATTCAAAAATGAATTTTCAGATTAATATTTCATATTAAACTAACTCACTTCTAAAAGTTGTCTAAATTGTATGTATGTTCTATTTTATTGCTACAGAGCAACAACCACTCAACTGTTGATCCGCCATTTAAATTAAAAGAAAAATTTTTAATTTCCCGTTGGGAGCACGTCTAATCCGGTAGATTTTCTACGGACCTTTTGGTGAAGGACCCCTCTGCTGCCGTATTATATAGCCACATATAATATATAATGCATAGGCAGTAAAAAATGACATCCGATCTAATTATCCTGACCTTTGCGTGATCGAATCATATAAAAAGATAGAAGCGGTTGACGTTCGAAAAAAAAATCGTTGTTGACTTTCAACTGAACTAACTCTAAATTCCGCGAAATGAAATATTCAGATACGTTTCAATCGGGAGGCGAGGGGCAGCTGATACGTTCACGATCTCCAATGTTTTTTAAAAAATCGTTTTTTAAGATGCTTGACCAACTTATTTCATCTCTAAAAAGTAGATTTGAAAATCATCCAGGACTTTTGTCAACAATCAATGATTTGCAGTGGGTTTTATAAGGACAATTTGGATAAAGTCATATTGTTAAGTGACGTTTCTGCAACTTTTAAAAAGGTAAAATGAGCAAGTAAACATTCAAATAACCTAAGGGAAGTTGTGGACCTTTAAAAAAGTACGAATGGATTAGAGGGCATTTATCAGAATTCGTTCAATTTATTCGCTTGTTCATCATAATTCCAGGCTCATCTTGTTCGAACGAAAGGAGTTTTTCTGTTGTCCGTAAATAAAACATATTTGTGGAAGACGAAAATCGGCTGAATAACATTGCCATTTTGCATGTTTATCGTGATATATGTAACAGTCGATCGTTTAGTCAATACGCCCATCTTAGAAAATGCAAAGCGTGGAGCAGTTTTTGCGTTGCGCAATTGAGCCAGATTTGTGTAATTGATATTGTAAGATACAGATGACGTTATTTTTTTATATTTTATACAGACAACCCTATTCACTTGAGCCGAAAGAGCTTGTCCGGTCTGGAAAGAGACATTTACGTTATCATTTCGGTCCTGGACCAATTTTTGTTCTTTTCTATTTATTCCAGTTTGCTATTTATGCACATCTACATTGTCAATCAAGCGCAGGATCGGCTTCGGATTAAAAATTGTTTTTCTTAAAACATTTTTTGCCCTTTAACCACCCTGCCAAACTCGCCATCCGATTCCTTATTGCATCTAGCTTCAACCCTCCAAAACTCTGCACTAATTTCTGTCAGACCCTGTACAGTGTATTGTATTTTAATCGAGTTTACATTTCTTAAATTGAAACTTTTATTACATCGCCTAAAATGTTTTCGTCCATCTATCGCATGTCGTATTACAGTCGGCCGCGGAGTAGAGGTAAAACCGAAAGGCGCTCGCCAGAGCAGCCAAAGTCTATGATTCGCATGAGCTAACCGTATAGCATTTATATTCTCACTCATTCGTGCAAGTTCATGACAATTACAGTTGTAGACTGTGAAACTCAAAGCGAAGATGAAATTATTGACAGAATAATTGAAATTCAGAATGATTCAATGATTTAAATAAATATTGTCCTCAGCTTTTAACATGCGTCTATCATCTGATTTAATACCTTAAATAGAATAATTTTCTGAAAATTTACAGTTAAATGCCTACAATCCGGAGTTTCACTTGCATCGTGATTTCACAAAACCACATAATTGTTTTTTATTTAAGTGTTATAGAACAAATAAAATAGCTCAAACCCCAACGCCAAAATACGACACTTTAGGTGTCAAGCACTTTTCGGGAACAAGGTTACCTTCTTTAAGGAATGAAGTGAACTGTACTAAGTGTTTGTTCTTCGTTCAATTTAAGAGTCAAATATTACAATATAGTTTTGAATTTTTTACATTAACTTTTTTTGGTATAATGAATTTCATATGCATGGTTCAACTAAGCTTAACTTTTATTCGGCATTAAATGAATATTTTAGCAAAACTCTCTCCAAGCATAAATCTTGTGTAAGTACCTCCCTGTAGTTAACATATCGTAAATTGGAAGGTGAAATTAAAGTGAATAACAATAACAGATTGTTGTTTTATAACACTTTATTAAACAAAACAAACATAAAACGTTGTACCTAAATATATCATATATATTTATATATATAAATTACGCTAAACATTTTATACGGAAAGAACAAGACATATGTGCAATATCTAAAATTGTCTTTTATGGCTGGTATATGTATGTATTTTTTTTGACAACATCATGCCGCTACAGTTTAACACTTTCTAAAATCGTACTCAATACAAATAATAATTATAACAACAACATAATTACTATTATGGATAAATAAGAGTGCCCTCCTAATTCCCGTTCAACCACTCGAATTCAGATATGTGGATAATACCGATACCCTAGTTTAGATTTTGAGCAAACAAGAAATTATTTATTTATTGTACTTAGTTGAGATGTAAATGCACATTTGTAATTTACATGTATGCGAAAGCGAAACTTCCTCATTGCTCAATACATTTTGCATTTAAGAAACTATCAACACGTGATGAAGCAAGCAATATAAACACTAACTAAACAATACAAGAGAGTTCAAAATTACCAATTGGGGATAATACATACCACGTTAAATTATTTATTTACAATCTTACAACCAATGAATCCCGTTGTTCGAAAAAATTAGAAAGTAAATTGTCGAAATCTAAAAAGATTGCTACATGCAAAAGATCTAGGCTGCAATTTATGATATTTTCTTACATGATAAGAATATATTATTTTTGATGATTTAATTGAATTGTTAATCAGTAAAATTTGATTTTGGCAATAAATAACTGTTCAATACAATCTTATTTTGTAGTAAGGTAACGTTTCAACCGTCGATGTTGGCCAACTTCAGGTTAACCTTTTAATCACATATATCATAACAAGTTTTAACTGGTGTTAAATCGTCTTTGTTTTTAACTATCTATATGTTTTTATCATTCAAGATTGTAAAAAAAAATTAAATTTGCATCTTATTTTCTATAAAATTCCCCAATCTGTTTGATTAATTTTCAGTGTATTTTAATTTAGTTTTTATACTTCAATAAAAATCGAATAGATAAATCAATTCCAGAAACCTTTCGACAACAATCAACGGTATTACAAGTCTTTTTCTGTAAAAATTGTTCCGGACATATTATAGTCATCTGCGTATGAGGGATCCGAAGGTCATCCAGATAGATGAATTTAAAAGTCTTAATTATTCAAAAACCGTGGAACGTACACTAAACATCAATGTCAATTTTCTGGATTAGAGTCCACCATACGCAGTTGAAGAGTTATCTACTAATCCCGTTGTAACAACGCAAAACTGGGAAATCCGTATTGGAGTTTTTTATTTTCTACCGTAAAATGGTAATTTTAGACTCTCATTTATTGATTTGTATTGCTAATACACTTTTTCCAATATTTTACTGGTTCAAATTTAGATAGATCATTAAACATGTTTTACAAGTAGCAAATGCGTTTAATATAAGATACATTTATAAGATTTACCGATAAACAGTTTCACATTGTATTACAAAAGCGTATTACTCTTCACAATTACAGAATATAATTGCTTGTATTACGTCTCCAGCATTATTTTCAATGTCTAACTAAATCAATAAATAAAGCATTTTTGGAATTTTTAAATTCTATGCATTAATCAATAGGGTTTATTGTAAAATACAATTCCTAAAAGATATGCATCGGAGAAGATATGATGATCGCTTTTGAGTGGAAGAAGGGTTTTTTTTAATAGCAATAATTCGCAATTGTTGCCTTCCAAAGCAAAGCATCCTTTTAGCATATAGTATTATGTATATGATATCAAGTTGTACAATCTAGAATAATAATCTGAAACACTTTTATTGCCTATGTTATTATAATTCTAAGACTTTATTTGCATCCTAAAATGTTAAAAATTACCCTGAATATCTTCGCCAATATATAATTATAAGCTCGCAAATCTTTGAGCTTTTTATTTAATAAATAACTTTATTATATAATATCTATCTCACTTAAAGCGTTTTCTACAGTCTAATAATGCGATTGCCTCAGGTATATTCAAGATGATTTTCATTGCTCATAGTCAGGTTTTTTTATTGGACTTAAAGTAATATCACTTTTCTGTTTTTAAAATCCCTTTTGTAATCTTTTTATTGTTAATTTGTTCATACTGATAAATAATAAGCACTACCTACTATTTCAAGAATTATACTGAATACAATTACTACAACGTTTGCTTTTCCAAGATAACGTACAATTCTAATATTTGTAACCAATACATTTCTTGAAACTATAGGGTCTAATTTTCATTTGATCAGTGTTTTTTGATATTACTTCAAAACCGTTTCAAAACTCGACCGTTATAACTTTTCGTTCACAAACCAAGTGTGGTAAAAATAAGAAGTCCACTCAAAGAGTGGATAATACCTTATTTATATGTTTAACTTGTTTGTGACCCTGTTTACTGAAGGCTTGAAACCGTTAATTTTAATGATTGTGGTTCTCTATAATATTAAACTGCTAGCGTTTTATTTGACTAAAACTATAAAGAGACGTACTACCCTTTGCAAAATTGATAAAAATAAAAATTAAATACATTATATTAGTCTAACACTAAAATTTAATTAAAAATTAATCATTAGGTACCGTATTGTTTTTCAGATTTTTACTTTCAAAGATGAAAAAGTGTAAACAGAAATAGGGATTCGATGGTAATATCCAATTAATTATGTTTAAAATTTTGAAATCGATTCAGAAATGCAAAATTTATGAATTTTTAAAAATGCTATTACACTGAAGCGACTGTTTAGTCACTGTTTTAATCCCGTATCTTTGTTCCAAACAATAAATCCCAAACGCTCTGAAAGACTCAATTTGATAAGAATTCTTTTCTAGATCGTAAAGTCTAATAAAAAGGATAGCACATCCGTTTAAGTTTGAATTTCTTTAATTTTTTGTCTTTAAATATGATACTTAATAAAAAGCTAAAAGTGATTGCCAGATAAATATGTTGTAAGTATTTTATATGAGATAGCTAGACATAAGGCCTCTGCTAGGTCACTACTATGACTTAAGCGATCAAGTTTACCGACATTTGTTTTCGCGCTTTTAAAATATTGCACTAAATATTTTTCAGTTCTAGACTAGTGCGTCAGTTATTTATATTTCTATCACTACAATGTTTCGACTACCTCTAACAAACTCATTATCTAAATTAATATGTAGCGAAATAAACAGATTCGACATCTACCTAGATATGCATTATTTAATTAGACATAGCATGTATAGAAAAGACCATTCATCAAATACAATTAACTATAAATCAAACATTTTAATGTATAGATTCCAAGCTTTTATCTGAAAATTATCAGTTTAAGTTTTTTTTTATTAAAAATTATAAGCATCCAATTCAAAATGAATATTCTGCATCATTTTCACAGTTTTGAGTGATGTGAAACAAGTCACTTATGAGTATTGCTTTTCCATTATTTTCTGCCCTTTGGCAAACGGTTTGAAGTCACCGAATAAAATTTAAAAAAATCGTATGTTTGTCATATTTAAAATTGTAAACAGAGCAGTTAATCACACTATTATTTGAATGTACTGTTGATCTAATAAACATCAATTTATTTACATACGTATTTTGTAAAATAAACAAAATCAGTCACAGATCATCAAAATTTGGATCTAAGATCTAATTAAGTTTAGTTAGTTAATGACATTGGATGAATGACCTAATTTGGCTTCGTTCTATTAAAACCCTAACGATATTAAAAAATATATAATTAATGCCCACAGTTAACAAGCAGCAAACTTCCACCTTGAGTTAATCTCATAAAGCAACACGGTTTTCTCTTTGGTCTTTTTTCATAATAATGGAATGACTAACAATAAAATGTTAGTTGACATTATTTCTACAGTGTGGGCACATTTATGTAGTATGCGCTACAACCTCCATAACTTGTGAAANGTGCAAAAATACTTTTTCGTGTGTTTTAGGTTGTATGATACATAGATAGATGAAAGTTTTGCAAAAATACAATTCCTTGTTCTGAAAAACTTAATTTCTATTAAAACCCTAACGATATTAAAAAATATATAATTAATGCCCACAGTTAACAAGCAGCAAACTTCCACCTTGGGTTAATCTCATAAAGCAACACGGTTTTCTCTTTGGTCTTTTTTCGTAATAATGGAATGACTAACAATAAAATGTTAGTTAACATTATTTCTACAGTGTGGGCACATTTATGTAGTATGCGCTACAACCTCCATAACTTGTGAAAATGCTTCATTAATATCTTTATGCCCTTAAATCGTTCCAAGTTTTTTTTTTCAAAATGGGCTATCACAAAAACTTGCAATTATACAAAATGAGATTCTAGATATGTAAATCTCGAAGGAAGATTTTATGAACGACATTTTAATATTGTTTTAATCAAGTTTTTCTAGTCCTTTTGAGTAGACATAAAAATTGTTAATGAACCATTGCACAAATTAAGGACAATTATATTAAAAGTGTTTTCTTTTTTTCTAGTTGATTATTGAAGCAGAGAATTTTGAGCGCCACTACGTATACTGAAATGTGTTCACTTCCACAACAATATTTCTGAAATTCAGAATCGATAACTACAACAAAATATATATATATATATCTAAAAACATCAAAAACCAATGATCCACATTATAATTAGAACGTTACTACGACTGTTTAATCAAAAAAATTTGGCACATAATTTCCGTTTCAAATGCATCATTGAGTAGTTCATTTTTGTTTTGCTTTTTCTCGCGATTTATAGATATGATAAGACATTTATACATTAAAATTGCGTAGAAGACTAGAACACTTTAAAACAGTTATTAATCCTACGTGCGTGAATAAATAAAGTGCTTATACGAAATTAAAAATGAAAAATATTATAAAAACAATGTAAGATTTACCGATAAACAGTTTCACATTGTATTACAAAAGCGTATTACTCTTCACAATTACAGAATATAATTGCTTGTATTACGTCTCCAGCATTATTTTCAATGTCTAACTAAATCAATAAATAAAGCATTTTTGGAATTTTTAAATTCTATGCATTANTGAATAAATAAAGTGCTTATACGAAATTAAAAATGAAAAATATTATAAAAACAATGTTATATATATAATGTATCTGACTAGAACGTTATGAAAGACCACAGAGATTCGAATCTGTACAGGACACAACCTACATATCTTTCTTTCAATCGATCTCAAAAATAAATAACACTTATTTAAATACCTTTTCTATAATGCAGAATAGTTGCAACGTATTAGTTTTTCGAGGGATTCGTGTTTGTTGTTTACAGTCAAATTCAGGATTGCAGTCTAGTACAGAAATAATTATGTTAGCAACATGCAAGAGAACAAGAGAAAAATGATTCTGGAGTGTTTTGGTCGACCAATTTTAAGGTTCATAGAGATGCCAAAGCAATTTGATTTACATTCTTTCATGTTTTTCCAGACCAATAATTCCGTAATAATCGTTTTCTACATAGTTTCTCTTCTTTTTGCAGTCATTAACAAAAACTTAAAATTCTTATCTACCAAATATTAGAAGCTGTTCATAAAATACGTTCGTAAATAAGGGGGAGGGTGGGGTATCGTTTATAGTGACAAGACATGACGAGAGGAAGAGGCTCTAAGAAAATATGGTGATCACAATTCATCAATTTTATCTCAATTTTAGGCAGTTCTTAAAATTTTTCATTACGATAGAAACTCGTTCTCTTTCTTTCTATTAATCATAAGAAATCGTTTATAGGAGGGTGGGCTAGCTTTTGTGATGTAATATTTGTTAGGGTTAGTGCGACTAAGTGGGAAGGAGAGGTCCACAAAGGTGAAATTCTGAGTGACGTTTTTATGGATCTAGAAATGTTGACGATGCAACTATCCTGCCTTTAAAAAAGTGGATATTTCAAACTTTTGATATAAAAAGTGAAATGATTCTTTGCTGCTAAATTAGCAAGCAAAAAATTAAAGTGTTGTTGACAGCTGAAGTTACTATTACAGCAAATTACATAAAATCTTGTTATAAAACTAATATTTTTTCGCAGACGTTCTTTACAAACCCCATTATACTACCAGTATGTGAATTTACTTTTAATGTGAAACGTATCTCATTTATTAATAAATTTAGATCTGAAATTATCATTTCTGTATGACAAATTAAAAACATGAAAAACTATGAAACGTGGGAGCTAAACCACTAGGCTGTTTTGTGTATTATAGAATATCAGAAGTAAATCCGAGGATGTCATGAAGATAACAAAGAAAAATAGTCGATCAAAAGCAAATTATTTGAAATATCAGGATTTCTTTGTTCGTCATTTTGATGATGATTAACCCATCGTAAAATATAAAAAAAAGATTTTAACAAGGAGTTGAAGTCATATACATATACAACTTCATATCTAAGCCATTTCATTAAACACAAAATTTTGTTTAAAAGGATTTTTAGTATGGTTGAAAATTGAAAATTAAATTTACCTTTTAACTACTTGAATTTGTGAGAAATTAACTTCAGATCTTAATTTACTAACCACAAAATACTTTTTTTTATACTGTCTAGGCTATAGGAGTATAGTATCATTTTCTTTAATTAGATATTTCAATGTTTTATAAAAATTGTGTACTGTACAAAACGATGGTGTTAAATTACGTTATAATAATATCATTCAAGTGCAAAAATACTTTTTCGTGTGTTTTAGGTTGTATGATACATAGATAGATGAAAGTTTTGCAAAAATACAATTCCTTGTTCTGAAAAACTTAATACTGCTATTATTAACAGCAGAACAATACTACTTATTGGAAAATTCTTTTGGTATGTTCCTTTTTTCACATATTAACACTTATTCAGACTATTCTTCAGTGTATAGCTAGTTACATGTTAGTTGTTAGAGCGCTTTCGGCTACTCAGGGCAACAACACATAGGAATGCATACGAATAGTTCCCATTTTAACAATTGTAAGGGGCCAAATGTTGCCGTTAATTCACTTGTTTCTTATAACAGCAGTTGACCATGTTAGGAACTATTCGGCTTTAAATGCACCTATTTATCGGTGATTGTGAATTGGTTTGTTTCCCTTTAAACGCCGAAATTTACATTTATGAAAGTGTTAATATGCGAGCAAGTAATGTAATTAGAAAAAATTACAAATTGTTCAAATAATGTCAAATGTTATTATTTTGTTGGTATGCGGTAGGTTGAGTGAGATGAGCATTTCCGGTATACAAGATAGACAAGAGATGTCGGATATTTGGCACACTAAAAACTTTTTTAGAAGGTAAAGGATAGGCAAGAAAAATATCTATAACCACAGCCTTATTTTAGAACAACTTCCGGAAAGTATAATACATTATTATTATTGCAAATTTAGTCTAAACAATACACCTAAGTTTCGAAATTTTGGCACAGTAGGAAAAAATCTTTTAATTTTTAGATTATGAAGACATTTTAGTGTATTGCTAAGACCAAATACACATTTTTAACAATAGACATGGACCCATGTTGCTAAAAATTAAGCATAATTTTCATAAGACATCGGATTGAGTCAGAAACACGTACGATTTTTTATCCATGTTTACAACAATACTTCTTCCTGAAATAGCTACAAAGCTCCAGTCTTTCTTCAATTTGATCAATTACTTACTCGATTACTGTACCAAAACGGTTATAGTCAATTCGCTCGTTTGCGATAATACTATTAGTCAATTTCATTCATAATTATTTATAAGAGTATTTGCAAATGTTCCTACCACTTTAAAATTACAAAAATCAATAAAATACAATTATCGATTATTTACAAGCTTCACAATTTCAAAAAACACAGGATTTTCTGTTTAAAAAAATAAAACTGAAAAAATCTGTTAAGAGTCAAATCCGGTCTTATCGTGCGAGTCTAAAGGTTACCAACTATACGAATCAAATCAGAAAAAAACAAGAACTACAAAAATGTTATGTTCTTACAAAAAAATACACCTGAGTATTGGATGGTGAATTCCGACATTCTCTTTTTTTCTGAAAATATTGCTTTTGCTTGCAAATGCAAAAAACCATAAAATTGCTTTTTATTATTCATATTGTCAAAGTCACAAAGCGGACATCCACTATTAAAGTTTTTATGAACCACTAAAAATTAAAAATCTCATGCCGAAATTGTGTATGTTTGTCTTATTTATCTTGCGGATTTTATTTGGGGGATTAGATTAGCGGTAAACTTGAAAGTTTGTTGTTGACAAATCGTATGACCCGCACATTAACAGCGGTTTTGACTGTTTTATATCAGAACTGCTTCTGATCCTCAACAGAATTTTAAAATGCACGGACACGAATTTCAAATGTTTTTCTTCACCTTTTTTTATTATTTATGCTTACGATAAAAAACAAAATAATATCAACAATAAGATGAAGTGTGTTTTCCACGTAGTACAAAAAGTATTATTGAATTTTAAATTATTATCATGTCCCAATAATTAAGAGGTACATGAATAAACACTTATGAAGTAGAAAACTTAAGGACATATATCACAAAAGTAGATTTTTAGATATATCAATGAATTTACCCTATATCTATCACCAAGGAAATGTTTACGATAAAAAATTCCATTATCACTAATAGATGAATGTAAAAAAAATTTTCGACAATTTAAATAAAAATTTTTAGGTAACAAACTTATCACAACACAACTATCAGGGAGTAGGGGACGCGCCCTTCGATTAAATAATTACCATTATTGAAATCTTAAGATAAAAGTATGAATGACTTTTTAACTTCATGGAAAAGTGTAAAATTAATCGAAAAAGTTGTTTTTTTTCTTTTGATAATATATTTAAGTGTAAAGTATAGTTTAAAGTGTCATTACGAATTACGAGCTGTAAGATTAAAGGGAGTTCATTTGGGACCATCGCATTCACATTAAAACAAACAATTAATTTCGTACAGGTGCCCTATAATCTGCTTGTTTCCACAAATACATCCGTTTTCTGGCGTTTGTCCCTTACAGGACTATATCAATATCATAGCTTATGTGACGTAGACACAATTTTCAAACGCGCCCATAAAACCCACCCCTTAAGACAAGAATACCTTAAAAAAATTAGTGGATTTGCCTAGACATACCTCCTTCAGGAGGTTAAGAAGCTACACTGTTATGGAAATTAATTTTGTTTAAAAAATAATAAATAACCAATTGTACGAGACACTTTTGCAAAATATGATGTGGTGAATTCAGTAAGTTTGATTCAGTTCCAAAAGCAGCATATAATAATGAAATGAAATCAACCAAATACTTATCCTAATATGCATATGATTAAATGAATCTACTTTTACTTGATGGAAATTCGTTTTAAAATCAAAAATTAAAACACGACTTTACTGTCAAGTTAACATCCATTTTGCCACGTTGCCAAGTTGACAATAAAATTGTGGAAAGCGTTTTAATTTTTAAGTTTACTTATCCTAATATCACTCATTACAATTTAGAAGTTGTATGCATATTTTTCACTTTGTACTTTTCACGTTTAGTTTTACATAACTAAATATGTACATGCAGATTTTCTAGCAACCGATATTTGCTTTTCTTGAGTAAATAAAAACATTCAAAGCACGTGTTCGCCAGTTTTAAAAATGTGTTCTAACTGTGAATTACTGCAAAAAGATCGCATTTGACTTCATTTGCAAACACTCTTCGAATCTTACATGAATAAAAATAAATATAAAATAACAAGATCTAACTCACAAATAATAATAACGAATCGATATAACAATTCAGATAACAACAAAAAAAATATAATAACAGTAACAACAATTTTTCGTTTCCTTAAACTACGAAAGAAATCTAGACTGCTCAAGTCACTCTTACTTTTTTAATAATCATTAATTTATAACTGTTTGATTATTAGAGAAATATTTCTCTGAACACAAATATCGTGTATTCATACGTCATTGATGTCCCGTTATTTTTTTTTCTTCTATGAAGGACGTTTATAATTTCCACTACACTAAAATACATTCTAAAATGTACCGTATAACACGTACAATATACAGTGTTTAAAACACCTACGTAATGAATTAGTGGTAAACGTTTTAAATTCGATGAAAAACAAATATTAGTGAAACGTCAGAAATGGTCTTCTTTAATTTAGTAAATTCACGATTTTATATTGTTTAATTTAAATTTCATTTGTATATATATTTTGTAGTCAGAGAACTATCACCCCTGATTGAGAAACAAATTTTGAACAGTCCCAGATATTTTAAATTACACGAATTAATTGATTTATCTGTATATGAAAACATATAAATTTTCATAATTCCTAATGGGTATTAAAACATGATTTAATAATAATAATCGTCGAAAAGTCAACAGCTTATCTTTGGTTTTGTTCCCTTTTAACCAATCTTAATAATTATTCAATTAATGCGACATATATTGTCCACGTTATGACGATTCTTTTTTTTTTTTTTTTAATAGATAAGGTAATTATTATTTGCTTGATTGATGATGAAGTTTCTGTATATCAGACATATTTCTCAGGGGAAAGACGGTTGGCAACTAATGTATTGGGGCCTTGACGATGTGATTCGGAGCGATGAAGTGATACCCCGGCATCGGTAAACCAGCTGTTTCCATTGTTATTCTGTATTAAAATAAAATAAATAATCATTAGCAATTTAAATATCAATATGATTAAAACCAATCTATGGCTCCGCCTTAGAACATTTGTAATTTCCACATTTTTTATCCGAAAATATTGTGTATGTTATTGATTACCTGTAGTAGATATTTCTGACTATTACACATTTTAATTATGTAATAAACAATTTCTATCTAACTGTAACAATTCATACTCTCCATCATTAATGATCATAATTTCACTCATAATGAAGATTAAGAAGTGATTGTTAACATACACTAATGTATTTTCAGATATGCTCCACTTCCGAGTGACACATTAAATACCATCAACTACTTACTTGCTTCATTACATTAAGTCTTAAAAATGCTGATCATGAAAAATGATATTTACATTTTCAGTACCTACCCAGTCTAAAGCGAAACCATAGACTACCTTGTCAGTAAGTGTTTCCTGTTCTTTAAATTTCTTACCTGATACTGACAAAGATAAAATAATGAGTATGAACATTTGCATATTAAGACTGCATGAAATTTAAACCGACTGTAGTATTTTACAAATAAAATGAAACTTAAAATACTAATCATCTTTGTATTTTTGGTAAAAATGTAATTTAAATAACGAAAGTTAATCACACCATGGTACCCGCTGAATGAAATAAAAAACAACTAATAAATAAAAATTGCAAATGGTATGATGCATTAGGTCTTGAAGGTAGGTGATTGACGAAAGGAAAAGGATATTTATACATAATTTTGACCATCACCCAGGATTATTATTGCAATAGGAACAGTACCAAAAATACAATGATGGATGCATTTGACAGCAGGAATATAGGATTTCATTAAAAAGCTTGTTCTTTTTTTTAAGGTTACCTGACACTTTCACTTGCCCCATTTGATAATAATTTACAAGGACATTTATTGATCTCCACATCAATGCTATATTTATTTGGGGATTAACACAAAAAAAAAGTAACACTAAAAAAAATACATCAAAATATTCAGGTATTAGTTTAAATTACTAACAATAATCCTTACGACCTAGTCGTTTCGGGGCCACTGTCAAACGCGCAGTTAAAAGGAAAATAATGGATGGTCAAGCTTACCATAGGATCCCAGGAATGTCTTCTTGCCGGAAAAGTATGAAAAGGCACTGGGCTGTTAAAGTAGCAGGCTGGGAATTTATGAGCTCACAAACCACATCATATCTTGAATGCTTTTCATTTTATTTACACAATGTGATAGAATTGCACCTGTTCTTATAGAACTATAATACTTCCCATTTTATGTTACAAATAAAAGACAGAGTAGGGATGGCTTTTGCGAATAATTTTCTTATTTTTCAAAAAAAAAAAAAAAGTGTTCAAAGAATACAGAAAACGACCACATGAAGAAATAAGAAATTTGGAATTCCGTTTATTTAGAAATACTGTGTAAGGAAATTTTCACATAAGACTGATTAGTTTACTAATCATAGATTTATTATTAACTTAATATTTCTTTATGGATTTCGATTTTACGTAAATTAGACAGCGATACTTGCAAATAGTTACTGCAAAAGTTAATTCCAATGATAACTGTCTTTATTGGATAGAATTTTTAGAAACCTCCTAGAAATAGATAAAAATGAAACACTTGGTGAGATCTAACATGAAGAAGCCGATTAATAGCTAACGGAAAGGGAGCTGGATGGTTTTCTCTGGAGATAACAAATCGTATTATACTTATTGAGCACGTCGAAAGGAAGTTATTGTAGAAAATTGTAGATAAATATTCCACTATGAAAATCAATACAGATGCAGCCGTGAAAATGGTATTATTAGGGAAAACCAATTCAATATCGAAAGAATTAGGCAGAAGTGCAAAAATGGTAAATAAAGACGTGAATACCTTATAAGAGGTACATGAGCATAAATAACAATAGGTAGTGATGGGAAAATCTGAATTATTTCAAAAACCGGATAGTGACTGTATTCCTATGATTGTTGATATAATTAGTAAAAAAGTTCGTTGTTCCTACTACGAAATATGAAATCTTTTATACCACCATACTACACAACAGTAACATCTGTAAGATATTATACTAGAAACTACATGTCGCGGGAAAAATTTAAATTATAAAAGTAGTGTGAAACTCCTAATTCACTACGGTTTTTTCTTCTAAAGAAAAATGCAAATTCTGTTGGAACTGTATGGCGTTCTGGCATCGAAGCGCCATCCACGTCTGACGTTTCATTCAAAAGATCATGGCGGTTAGCCACCATGAACCTTTGTTCATTTTGATTACATGCCTTTCGAAATACCTTAATTTAAGCACCCATTGAAAAAACAATGTCAAAGGTATTAAAAGTAAAAGTGATAAAAAAGGGGCGATTTTTTACTACCTGAAGAACATTTTGGCAATACAGGAAGTTAAATTACAGCATTAAAAAAAAACACTTTCAATATTTGTAGAGATATAGTAATGTAGGTCGAAGCAGAGTAATCAAACGGCGTAAGATGAATTAATTTTAATTCGGATTATCCCAACACTAATAAATAAAATATATTAAATAAAAATATNGTTTATTTTAAAAATCCTACATGTATGTGTATTTATGTATCTAATTATTTCAAACTACTATATAAAGGGTGATTAATAGGTACAATTTAAACCACACTTACTATAATGCATATACCTATTCATCCTACAAATATTTTTTGTAAGCAACAGTCTTCTTAGTATACTACTAAATATTATGTTGTAAATTTAACACTCTCGTTTGTGCCAAAAGTATTTTCCATTTTTTATTATATATTGTTCAACAATTCAACAGTTCTATAACGGGACAATAGTTGTCATTTCGTGTATATCGAATAAGAATGTAAAACTATAAAAAAAAATGAATAACTATTTACCATTCTACGTAAAGTTAGCGGAATGATATAAAAAAAAATAAAAAAATGATGATTACTCATATAGAACATAATAAATTGTAAAAATAATTTATACACGTGTATATTTGAATCCTCTTTGCCTTGATTTATGATAAACGACTGAGAAATTTACAAAGCACTTTTACTGTTTGAAAATTATCATCTTTTATAAATGCAACGACTATTTAAATATAATTAAATCTAACGGCATGCACGTCTCAATTACATAAAAATTATAGGAAGTAAAAAAAATCATGCATAAAATAATAAAACTAAACTATTAATCAAACATATTGTTTACCTGACGTTATTTTATGGTGATCGAAAAATTAAAGTAACAATTATCTAAGATTATGAAAATAAGTTCATAAAATACTAAATTGCTCGCATCATTGTCAACAAACGAAAGATACTACACTTTGAAAAATTTGTAGTTTTTTAGAATCTAGCATTAAATAAAAATACATGACCTCAATTTTGATAAAAATTATGTACACTTTTTTGTAATAACTGTTGTGGGATAGACACACATATTTAAGAAATTTATTTTATTTATTAAAGGAGTGAAAACAGTTAGAGGAGGTGATGATCATGTAGAACAGTAAACAGTAATTTGTAGGTGAGACGACGTGGTGAATCAGGAAGTGGAGGTGAAAATTGAAAATGGTAATTGTATACATGTGGAAACTGTCAATCGAAGAAGGAAATGAGAATAGAGGGTAGAGACAGCGGAGCGCTGGATACGTGGAGGATGAAGGTAAAAATGGTAATTTGAGAAAAAACTCCCAACCCATGCCATACTAATTGGTGAGGTGAGTTTTCTCTTTTTGGTAAAGTTAAAGAAACAATAACTCCATTTTTTCACCTCCTGCTTTTCAAAGTTGCCACCTCAACCAACAAATATTTATTTAGTGTTCTACAAAGTCATCCCCCCTTCCATCCATTTTCCACCTCTACCACGCGACGGTCCATAATTGTAATCTATCCCTTTAGTCGTTTTTAGTTGCGTCTTCCGAATTATTAAACGCTTCTCCAAATGATTCGACATTCTTAAAATTCTTAAGATATTTCTATTCTGGTCATTCCCGGGTCATATCATTCGAAACTATTGCAATTACAGTAATGGTAACGTCTCGATTTTTGAACAAAATCATAATAAAAATAAATCTCATCTATGTCGTATAAAAAATGTCATATTTAATGTTAAAAACATTTGAGAAATTAGGATTTATGTCTGATAATAATAAAATGAATCTCAAAAAGCACCTCACGGTAACGTTTATCATAAACCAATCTTCTTAAGAAAAAGGAATATTTCACTGGAGTTACAACTGCCTTTCGTTAATGCATAATAATATGCACACGCATTCCTCAATATAATATTATTAATAGCATAATTGCGTAATAAAACAAATACAAGTGTAAAATATGCAGAAAGTTGCACGTGCTTTGATGAAAGCATGTTGAAAATAAATCCGACCGTACGTAAAAAGATTAGTAAGAGAAGATATGGTTTGTTTTGCTCTATAACATTTTTTTTTAATAAGGATTATACTTGTTGCGTTCGTTCTTGATTTTGGAACCTTCAGAAGGCCCCGGTCCAGAGGAGCCAGGGGATCGCAGGCGGGGAGCGTAGCTCTTGTGGGTGCGATGGACGCCGGTTGTCTGTACGGGTGGTGTGCCAGTCTGCGCGCCCAACAACTCGGTCAGGCCGCCCAATGCACTCAGACTGGTGAGTGCATTGAGCGCGCCCGGTTTCGAAAGCAATTGGGCGAGCGGGATAGCACTGGCCAAAGGATTGGATGCGGCTACGGCTGCGGCGGTCGCCGTCGGGCCTTGGCCCGAACTACTACCGCCGGCTCCGCCACCGCCGCCGCCGCCGGCACTACCGGGAGAGTTTTGGGCCTCAAGGTTGGCTTTCTGCAGCTCAACACTAAGGAAAAAAAGAGAGAGAGAATAGGAGGAGTGTACAAAGTGTCATGTGAGTATAGGGTTCGATGGATTTGGATTTACCTGCATGTGAAATATCGAAGGGAAATGCTCGTGACTGTTCTTCTTGTTAATTAGAACGTTAATTTATTTAATTGAAGGCCGACCTTTATTTACAATGCGGTAAACATAAATTAAAGTATGCATTTATATATAGAGGGTGTCCAGGACAAGCGTTGGGATATTAAAAGCAAATAAGAAAAACGCAAGTGTTTTATCAAAATCAATTATAACACATGAAAATAAGGAGATCCTCATAAAATTTAAAGTATTAAATATGAACAGTTGGGTACTTATAAAACATCTTTAAAATTATTATGGACTTCAACAAAAGAGTGAATGACGTTTAAATTGTTTTACTAATTCGTAATTGCCTTTTACATGACATTCATGCCGTAAGAGTTGTAGCAAGTAAAATGGGAATCGAATGCCCCCGACTGTTGATTTCATCATCATAAGTTCGTCAGTCCTGGTCCAGACTGGTTGAACACGCACCTCCACTCTTTCCTATTCTGAGCTAATCTTCGCATTTCCCTCAAACTAGACCAACCCATATCCTTAACTATTTGCGAACACTAATCTAATCTAAGTAGTGTCCGACCGAAACTGGTTTTTACGACCGAAACCGAAACCAAATTTCGGCAACGGTCTCAGTTTCGGCCGAAACCGAAACCGAAACTTCCTTATAAGGATCATGTTTTGAGAGAAAAATAAAGAAAACGTTATTATAATCAGTCAGTTTTATTTTTTATCTTTAAATCACATAGCTCTGCAGTCTTTGACATTTTTACTTATTGATAATAATCAAATCAAAATCAACATAACAACCCCTCATTTAAGGAAATACTTTAATTGCGCCTTAAAAATACTTAAAATAGGTAAGATGTTTATTTGAGTAAGTATAGTAGACTAGACTCATTTTTCTTTTGAAGATTATTCATGCTTTTTTTTATATAATCATCATCATAAGGTCATCAGTCTTTAGACTGGTTGGACACGTACCTCCACTCTTTCCTATCCTGAGCTAAACTTCGCATTTCCGTAAAACTAAAACAGCCCACATCCTTAACTATTTGCGAAGAGTAATCTAATCTAGGTCTACCTCTACCCCTCCTAACTCCTGTTTCTGCCTCTAATACGTCTCTGACTAGACCTTCATGCCTGAGAAGGTGTCCTACCAACCTATCTCGCCTATTTTTTATTGACTTCCATAGAGTCCTCTGTTCTCCTATTCTTTCCAATACCTCTTCATTTCTAACCTTTTCTACCCACGATATCCTCATCATCTGCCTATAACACCACATTTCGAACGCTTCTAACCTTTTCTTTTCCGCCGCTCCCACTGTCCATGTTTCACACCCGTACAACGCCGTGCTCCAAACATACACCTTTAACAACCTTTTTCGAATTTCTAAATTAACGGTTCGCGAGTATAGAAGTGACTTCTTTTTATTAAAGGCGACACGACCCTGCGCTATCCTCTGCTTTATATCCCTACTACTCCTTCCATCCTCACTTATCTGACTTCCTAAAATCAGCCACTTCTTCTAATTTTTCGTCTCCTATCTTTATATTCGCTCTTTCCCTACTTTTTCTTCTCTGGCATATCAGTATTTTAGTTTTACTTTTATTTATTTTTATACAGTACTGATCTGTCAGTACCGCTTCCATTTTATTTAAAGCTATCTTTATATTCGCTCTTTGTACAAACCAAGCATCACTCTTCTATCTTTGTTTTCTCTACTGTTACCCGTAAAGCTAGAATGGCCTCCGGCGTTCCTTTATTTCTTATAAACCCAAATTGCTCTTCTCCTAATAGTTCTTCCGCGCTTTTTTCCATCCTCCTCTCTACAATTCTAGTTAAGATTTTTGACGCATGAGAAGTTAAGCTAATTTTTCTAAATGTCTCACACCTATCCGCGCCTCTCTTTTTAATAAAATAATAATAATCATATCTGATTCGATAATTTTTTTACAACTACGAGAGGGAATAACTACTTTAGGTTAGGGAAACATTATTTACATTATACGTTTTGATTTAACAATACACAGTTCCTGTCTAAGGATAATGTCTTAATTAGACCTCTAGATTTTTAAGTACGTTTATTTAATTTCTATCTCAGAAATATGTAGAGACCCTAGATACATAACTTTCTTTCCGTCTCTACCGCCATTTCCTAATTTAAGGCCGTCATTTTGGTTTTGTAACTATCGCACGCTTTAGACAAATTGATAGAAACCTCAGAAAAAAATAACTCCTCCTTTGCTATCGCTCAGTCGGGTAAAATGAAATAAAAAGGTAAAAGTACGAATGGAATAGATATATAAACAAAACGAAGTTGCTTAACTCACAACCTTTGTAAACGGCTTAAGTTGAAAACATTGTCATAGAATTAAGAAAGAAAAAGATAATTTCAGAATAGATGAGCAAATAGCTTTAAGTTTAGCTTCTAATTTCTGATATTGAAAGAAACAATTACTGGTAATTAGTAAAACAATTTGAACGTTATGGGATATATGTTAAATACTAGAAACAAAAGCAGAAAGCATTGGATTCGGTTGTTTCTTTTTGTTTATCTAACATATTAATAATAATACAGCTCGTATAGGTATCTACATAAAAATGTGATATAAAACGTAGCAGGTGTTTCAATTTACCTTTAAATACTATCAGTTCTGGATAGATTTTAATTGATACATTTAAGTAGTTTAGCAACTAGAACTTCTGTTGTTCACTGAATTATTTTGACAGTGCTTATAAAGTAGAAAAATATTAAAGACAAAATGAAGGTAATGATTAACAGAAATTAAAATACGAAAAACGAAATGAGGGGTCCTTAAAATTTTAATAGTTGCAAGAGTTAAGCTGAAATAGTTTCTTACCTCATATAAAGAAAATTTATTTAAATAAGAAAGAAAGAAAAAGAGAAAAACATGGAGAAGTACTTTTTAAAATAGGAAACATTGAAACAGTATCTAACTTTCTTTACGAACTACGCTACATATAAACAAACAATATTTTGTTTTAAAGATGAAGAAATATTAAGGAGGCTGACACTAGAGGTACACCGGATAATGATTTTGTCGTATATATGACTAACTAGCCTAAACATACGATCTCCAACCTCTTGTCCTACCTGTTTTAAAATTTCCGCCTGTATCCCATCTATATAATAAGGCACCAGGCTTATTACTCTTTACTGTTTTAATGCTAAATCACTCTTCTCTCATTATGGAGTATCCTAGCTCACTTAATATCTCTACAGTATTTTCCTTCTCTAATACATCTCCTAGCATACACACTCCTACAATGTTTATAAAAACTAATTGTGACAAAATGATACTGATAATTTATTGTAATAGTTCGGTCATATTGATGTATTCTTGTTCACGAAAACATAAACATATGAATGTTATTCGACCCTTAACCTTCTTATAAATAATACGTACACGTAAAAAAGGAAACACAACAACTATATAGAAATAAAAAGTAATTTAGTATAGTAATCAATAAATAATACAAATTAGGACAAATAACCTATCCCAATACAATCTTAATTAGCAATTTTTATTGGATAGGTTTTTAATTATACTCTTTAAATTATTACCACTGGTATTTGTTTCTTCATTTCTCTCTCTAGTAGAACTACCCGGCACTATATTATTTATTCGATACCCCGCCGAATCCTAAAGTGTCGAATCCTTCAGGTATTCGATCCAAACCGGGTACCCCGTCCATCTCTAATTGACACTATAGGATTCTTTATTTGCACTCACTGGTGAATATTAGTGAACAGTATTTTCCATGAATATCTTACTTTTAAAGTTTCATCGAAATTTCTGTTAATTTACTATGGTGTCAACCTCCTTAAAAGTGATTTGTAATCACCAAGTGAAAATGAAATCGCACTGTACAAAAATTCGGTCACATGCGATCGGTAAGTAACTCTATCATTTCATTTTTGCTTCCCATACCTCTACTAGAAAAGTTAAACGAATCAAACACAACCCATCACCTATTTAACGCTTGATACAATACTAAAGAAAGTTAAAAAAATACTCTAATATATTCCCAAGCTTAGTAGACCACCAATTCTGTTATTTTACGTGCCAGTAACAGCTTATACATGACGATACTCATTAGCAATTTTTATTACAATGTTTATTACCTAATTTTGTCTTTGTAGTGTATATATATACCAGTGTCTCCATATTTACTTTATTTACAAAATATTTTCTAATGATTCCATTAAATTATTTTCATTCCCAATAACAAATTCAAACGACTGATATATGCAACAATAAGATAATCAAATCATTAATTTTAATAAGTTGTTGCATTTAATATGAAAATTGCAATGAAATTTTGAAGTACCGTTTCCTTTTTTTTTATTTTTACAACTAGGCACATTATATAACTTTTACTTCTTTTGCAAAAGATAAGAATGTCACTATTAAATAAAAATAGGTAGGAATAGTAAAGAATTACGAAGGAGAAAAGTGGGATACGTCATCGTCTTAGTTTAGAAGCAATTAAGATATGTAACTAGATAATTAATAGGAAGATTGTACAATTCAAAAGAAAGGAAAATTAACTGGACTACACCCAGGAATAATAAATATATAAGTAAAATACCTTCATTAATTGATGTCAAAAAAAAAAAATATTTTTATATAAAGGGACGAAAAATTTGTTTTATGAAACATTTCGTTGGACACCCTGTTAAACAATATTTCATGTTTGGACGTATACATTTAGATTATATTTTTCAATTATTTGGTACTTACCTCATGTTGATCAGATATTGTGCAAGAGCCACGGAGTCTGGATTTCCAGAAATCGTAATGGTACGGTCAGTTGACCCATTTTCACGATCGTCGCAGTTAGATATGCGGATCATAGCACCAGAAATTTGACGAATTTCAGCGATTTTTGTGCCACCTTTGCCAATAATGCATCCTATTAACTCATTGGGCACTGTCATCTCGTGAGTTTGGGTATTGGTATTTTGCTGGTTACGAGATGTGGAAGTGCGAAGTTGAGAACCAGCCAAAGCAGCAAGGGCTAGATAAAACATACATTTTGTGTTATTATGTGCTACAAAAGATGTTCCGTAAACAGTGGATAACTTTCAAGAACGCACGAGGAGCCAAGACCATCAGAAAATTGTGTTTCTGGTTTTGTAAATATTCCATACTCTTCTAGTAATATTGCTAGAAGAGTTTGGAATGAAAATAAATAAAAATAAAACAAAAATATTAGTGTGTACAAAAGGTGAATGTAAGGTTAGAGCTAATATAAAAATTGCAGACTGAATACTAAAAGTCGCTAATTTTCGAAAACTGTGATGTTAAAGATGGAAAAAGTGGGAGGAATATACAACAAAGAATAGCGTAGGGCAGAATCGCTTTTAAAAAAAAAAAAAAAAAAATAATAATAACTTTTGTGCTCCTCAACGATTAATTTAGAAATTAGAAACAGATTATTAAGTGCATGTTTGGAATAAAGCTTTGGTGAAACTTGGGCAACGGATGCTGTCAACAAAAAATGAGATGTTTTAGGTGAACGATGAAAATGCCATTGACAGAAAAGGCTAGAATTAAGAAATTAACGAAAAAAGCAGAAAGGAGGCAAGATGGTACACCAGTTTTTATTTCATGAAGGGCAAGTTAGAGATAAGTGTTCGTAAATAGTTAAGGATGTTGGAAGTTCTGCTTTTAAGAAAATACAACGACTGGCTGAGAACAGGAAGGTTGATGATGAGTTAACCATTGTAAAAAAGCAAGTCATCATCTTTGATGATTTGATACTAATTACAAGTGCGTAGATATCTTTGATTAAGAGACTCTGTCAAATATTAATGAAATAACAGTTAGTAATAATCTCCACAGATAGTAATTTATTGCCTTTCTATGGTTATTTTTACTGATTAGCAAAGTTTAATATATTATTTACTGCATATCTTATGATGAAAGGAAAGTAACGAAGAATTGGTAGAAACAAATTTTAAAGTGTATGTATGTATGTGGTAGGATAGTTCTAAAAGATCTATATAATAAATGAGTAAGTATTTATTAATTATTTTGTAATTACCTGCTGGATTAAGACCGCCCGTGTTTGCTGGAGTTAGACCACCTAAACCTAGCGCCGCTAACCCTGCAAGAGGATTTTTTCCAAGACTTGCAATCTGAAAACAAAAACACACACTAATGATTTTGCATTTACTAATATGTATTACAGAGTACACTTTAACAGTAATTCATGTTGCAATAGCATTATTTTTTTATTAGATATATTAAATGGAGTGCGCGTTCCTATCTTCAATATATTATAGTATATACAGCCAAGATAGGGGATGTCGTTCCACATTTTGGCTGCTGGAATGTGCAACTTTCAGCATTATGTACTGACGTACTGGAGATAGCATCCTGTACTACCTCAGGTTGGTCGAGCGCAAGAAGAGACAGGAAGTGTGCCACTATATTGCTTCTCCAATGCCTGAGTGACATTCCCTAAACACATCAGAGAAGGGATGTAGCGATACACTCCCTTCCCTACCTCCTTCTCTGCGTTCGACCACTTTGTATTCTAGGACTGCTGCACTTTCTAGAGCCCCTTATGAAAGCTTCATATTTGCAGTAGGAATGAATACTCCATATAATATATAGGTAAAGATAATGACACAAATACAGGGAGATTTAATACAGGCACATGCCGGACACTGATTTCTTGAAATACATTTTTATATGATAACAATATTAAAAAGTTGTGGTGATAACAGTTACTGTGAAAAAACAGGAGAATACAACTCACTCTTTAGCAACGTAGTCAGAAAATCGCATTTAAAAAATGTCAAAATTAGATATTTTTTGGGTGCTAATTAGATGCTGAGTTTAAAATATAGTAACGCCAATTTGAGTGTTGCGGTGTAAGTTTAAGAGAACCTGATTTTTAAACTCAGCTCCTTGCGTTGCTAGCGTGACAGACCTCAACTTTTTTGCAATATTAATAAATGCTATCACAATGTTCCCCAATTAAAAATTGTTTAATTAGTATTTTGAAATGTATTTTTCATAACTACGTAATAGGTATAATTATTCTGATGTCTTGAACAAAGAAAATTTTTAGTTTTAATTTAAGAATAAAAATAAAGTCTTAAAATGGCATTACTAACCAAATGTTTTAATTGAAGATATTGCTTCGATCAAAGTGAGCAAATAGAGCATTTGATGTTTTGAAATTGGAACTACAATAATTGATATAGTCATTACCAGTAAAAAATAGTGACCGTGTACAAAATGAAAATAAAAATTCTTCCATTCCTGAACACTGTTAATTGAATACAAGATAAGATAATAAAGTGGCTTTAAAACTCGTTCAGAACTGCTTCTCCAGATATTTATGCTCTTAAAAAGGGCTAGCATGACCGCAATTCTGTTACGTCACACACGGCAACTGAATAATGACTGGTTGAGTGTTTTGCGGGGTTTTGTGGGTATTTCAAACTTGAAATGATGCCGTACAAACATTTTTTACATATAATAATTAGTTAAATCGAAAATCATCGTACCAAATTTAAATTATACTACACTAAAAGTTTCACAAAGCCTTGGATAAAATAACACCCTTTACAATTTATATTTGAAAACACTACACTCGTTGTGGTTAATATCATTTGTTACCATACCATACATACTTTTGACCTGATTTTTTTCTGTTTTATTAGCGTCTGTATTTGCTGATAGACTATATTTGTGTTCGCTGCCAGATGGCAGGGTGAGCAATAAAGGTAATTACTCCATAGCTGTAAATCTGGGATGGTGTTAATGTTAACTAAATAGTGTTGTAAATAAAAATATCAGATGTCACATAATAAAATACCTTCATTAATTGATGTCAAAAAAAAAAAATATTTTTATATAAAGGGACGAAAAATTTGTTTTATGAAACATTTCGTTGGACACCCTGTTAAACAATATTTCATGTTTGGACGTATACATTTAGATTATATTTTTCAATTATTTGGTACTTACCTCATGTTGATCAGATATTGTGCAAGAGCCACGGAGTCTGGATTTCCAGAAATCGTAATGGTACGGTCAGTTGACCCATTTTCACGATCGTCGCAGTTAGATATGCGGATCATAGCACCAGAAATTTGACGAATTTCAGCGATTTTTGTGCCACCTTTGCCAATAATGCATCCTATTAACTCATTGGGCACTGTCATCTCGTGAGTTTGGGTATTGGTATTTTGCTGGTTACGAGATGTGGAAGTGCGAAGTTGAGAACCAGCCAAAGCAGCAAGGGCTAGATAAAACATACATTTTGTGTTATTATGTGCTACAAAAGATGTTCCGTAAACAGTGGATAACTTTCAAGAACGCACGAGGAGCCAAGACCATCAGAAAATTGTGTTTCTGGTTTTGTAAATATTCCATACTCTTCTAGTAATATTGCTAGAAGAGTTTGGAATGAAAATAAATAAAAATAAAACAAAAATATTAGTGTGTACAAAAGGTGAATGTAAGGTTAGAGCTAATATAAAAATTGCAGACTGAATACTAAAAGTCGCTAATTTTCGAAAACTGTGATGTTAAAGATGGAAAAAGTGGGAGGAATATACAACAAAGAATAGCGTAGGGCAGAATCGCTTTTAACAAAAAAAAAAAAAAAATAATAATAACTTTTGTGCTCCTCAACGATTAATTTAGAAATTAGAAACAGATTATTAAGTGCATGTTTGGAATAAAGCTTTGGTGAAACTTGGGCAACGGATGCTGTCAACAAAAAATGAGATGTTTTAGGTGAACGATGAAAATGCCATTGACAGAAAAGGCTAGAATTAAGAAATTAACGAAAAAAGCAGAAAGGAGGCAAGATGGTACACCAGTTTTTATTTCATGAAGGGCAAGTTAGAGATAAGTGTTCGTAAATAGTTAAGGATGTTGGAAGTTCTGCTTTTAAGAAAATACAACGACTGGCTGAGAACAGGAAGGTTGATGATGAGTTAACCATTGTAAAAAAGCAAGTCATCATCTTTGATGATTTGATACTAATTACAAGTGCGTAGATATCTTTGATTAAGAGACTCTGTCAAATATTAATGAAATAACAGTTAGTAATAATCTCCACAGATAGTAATTTATTGCCTTTCTATGGTTATTTTTACTGATTAGCAAAGTTTAATATATTATTTACTGCATATCTTATGATGAAAGGAAAGTAACGAAGAATTGGTAGAAACAAATTTTAAAGTGTATGTATGTATGTGGTAGGATAGTTCTAAAAGATCTATATAATAAATGAGTAAGTATTTATTAATTATTTTGTAATTACCTGCTGGATTAAGACCGCCCGTGTTTGCTGGAGTTAGACCACCTAAACCTAGCGCCGCTAACCCTGCAAGAGGATTTTTTCCAAGACTTGCAATCTGAAAACAAAAACACACACTAATGATTTTGCATTTACTAATATGTATTACAGAGTACACTTTAACAGTAATTCATGTTGCAATAGCATTATTTTTTTATTAGATATATTAAATGGAGTGCGCGTTCCTATCTTCAATATATTATAGTATATACAGCCAAGATAGGGGATGTCGTTCCACATTTTGGCTGCTGGAATGTGCAACTTTCAGCATTATGTACTGACGTACTGGAGATAGCATCCTGTACTACCTCAGGTTGGTCGAGCGCAAGAAGAGACAGGAAGTGTGCCACTATATTGCTTCTCCAATGCCTGAGTGACATTCCCTAAACACATCAGAGAAGGGATGTAGCGATACACTCCCTTCCCTACCTCCTTCTCTGCGTTCGACCACTTTGTATTCTAGGACTGCTGCACTTTCTAGAGCCCCTTATGAAAGCTTCATATTTGCAGTAGGAATGAATACTCCATATAATATATAGGTAAAGATAATGACACAAATACAGGGAGATTTAATACAGGCACATGCCGGACACTGATTTCTTGAAATACATTTTTATATGATAACAATATTAAAAAGTTGTGGTGATAACAGTTACTGTGAAAAAACAGGAGAATACAACTCACTCTTTAGCAACGTAGTCAGAAAATCGCATTTAAAAAATGTCAAAATTAGATATTTTTTGGGTGCTAATTAGATGCTGAGTTTAAAATATAGTAACGCCAATTTGAGTGTTGCGGTGTAAGTTTAAGAGAACCTGATTTTTAAACTCAGCTCCTTGCGTTGCTAGCGTGACAGACCTCAACTTTTTTGCAATATTAATAAATGCTATCACAATGTTCCCCAATTAAAAATTGTTTAATTAGTATTTTGAAATGTATTTTTCATAACTACGTAATAGGTATAATTATTCTGATGTCTTGAACAAAGAAAATTTTTAGTTTTAATTTAAGAATAAAAATAAAGTCTTAAAATGGCATTACTAACCAAATGTTTTAATTGAAGATATTGCTTCGATCAAAGTGAGCAAATAGAGCATTTGATGTTTTGAAATTGGAACTACAATAATTGATATAGTCATTACCAGTAAAAAATAGTGACCGTGTACAAAATGAAAATAAAAATTCTTCCATTCCTGAACACTGTTAATTGAATACAAGATAAGATAATAAAGTGGCTTTAAAACTCGTTCAGAACTGCTTCTCCAGATATTTATGCTCTTAAAAAGGGCTAGCATGACCGCAATTCTGTTACGTCACACACGGCAACTGAATAATGACTGGTTGAGTGTTTTGCGGGGTTTTGTGGGTATTTCAAACTTGAAATGATGCCGTACAAACATTTTTTACATATAATAATTAGTTAAATCGAAAATCATCGTACCAAATTTAAATTATACTACACTAAAAGTTTCACAAAGCCTTGGATAAAATAACACCCTTTACAATTTATATTTGAAAACACTACACTCGTTGTGGTTAATATCATTTGTTACCATACCATACATACTTTTGACCTGATTTTTTTCTGTTTTATTAGCGTCTGTATTTGCTGATAGACTATATTTGTGTTCGCTGCCAGATGGCAGGGTGAGCAATAAAGGTAATTACTCCATAGCTGTAAATCTGGGATGGTGTTAATGTTAACTAAATAGTGTTGTAAATAAAAATATCAGATGTCACATAATATTGACAAAAAAACATACAAACAAACTGTTAATCTGTTAAAGAATTTAAAAAAAAAATACTTTCTTAAGCCAATAAATAGTAATTTTTTTATCAATGTGGAACCTAGCATTTTTTCGCAATTTCAAAGTCTATTTGTTCTATGTTAAGTAATGTTTAGTTTATTTGCCCTCCTGTATTTTCAAATAGAATTCAAAGGACACATTTAACTTTTTAAGAAATGGCCAGAGTCAGTTCTTTTACAATGCGATTTTTTAATCACTGTCGTGATATCAATCGTATGGGCTCCCTGTAAGCGGCCAAATAAAAACAAAAAACCATATCGAAAATGGTCCTTTATAATATTTTCAACAAAAGTGAATAAGCGCTATGTAGCAACAAAAACATCAAGTTTATTTTAACTCCAGAAGACGAGGCCTGGAAAAATCTTTACTTATTCTATTAAAAATTATTACAAAAGTTACGAACTACTTGACAAGCGTAAGAGACAGCCATGTACAACCTACTGAATGCATGAATAACGTAAAGCAGTGTTAGGTTTAACACAACCAATGGTTAGCAATGCGTAAATTGTATGCACAACATGGATAAGAATTTACATGCCCGCCACAAAAAATCAAATAATACGATGCTGCTAACGGCGCCATTTTTGTTTATATACGAACACAGAACATCTAACCAGTAAGCCGTATATGCTTTACTGCTTCCCTATTATAAATGGTATAATAAGACACCTCGATAATAAAAACAAGTAAGCGTTTTAAAATATTACGTTGTGACTAGCACTTAATGCGTTTAGATATTTCAAAACGTTCAAGATCAAGTCAAACGTAAAATGAGAAACATTAAGTTTCTAGTTAGCAATTTATAGAAAATATCAGATGTAGATAGCGATTTTGAAGATTCCAAACACTACAGTTAGCAGTAAATGTCAGCAAATGGCGATTTGATATAAAATAAGAGTGCTAACAACAACCACAATAATGATAAAAAGACCAAAACAGAACTTATAACAGCAACATTAATTCTGTAATTCCTCAAATGAAGTCATAACCTCATTTTCATAGTTTGAATACAATTATGCTTATTTAATGCAAATAATTAATAAATGTAGTGAATACTTTGCCAAAATTGCGTGTCATTATAACAACAGTTTTGAAAATAGACTACAAACGATAAAAACTGAACATAGTGTGAGGCCACTGGCCTGGTGTTACGAAACCGTGCCTAATTTGCGAGTTTTGACGAGTTATATTGGAAGGGGTCAAAAAATATTAATTAATTTTAAATTAGAGCAATCTAGCACAACCACAATAACTTTCTTTTCAATATGTGAATAACATAAAATAACAGTAAAAAATACATTTTTAATTGCAAATCCTGTTGAATTTGTAAGCAAATAAGAAAATGTAAAAAAGATGAACCACTTAAAATGTCCACCATTCGTACAGATTTCTTCTTGGAGCGCATTGATTTTCTTCCGGCCTTTAACGCGGTATCTCAAAATTTTAATAGTGGTTACTTAAGCCATGTGACCAATTATCACAGGCATTTCTTTAATAAACGTGTAGAATATTGACATTTTTAATTACATACTCATTTGTGGTTATGTACTCACAATGTATGTGAAAGCTACTTCTGAACACCTATTGAGTAGGTATAAACATAAATAACAAATTTGACACTCACTCCAATTTCCATTAACACGTTTCACAACGAACACGTGTTTCATCCACTTAGAATGTGAAAATTATCTAGGCGAGATAATGACCACATTCGATGGGTGCCAAATGTGTCTGCGTGAAAAGTTCTAATGGCAATTAGGGATAAGTCTTTATTTTTGGTTATTATTCCTTACCAGTTTCCATTTTCTACTTTACTACTAAATCTTGCGTTTTGGGTTCACGTTGGCAATGAAATTATAATAATAAGGATAACAGAAATATTATTTTTTGCATGCACAGGCTTTCAAATAAAAAAGGCGGAAAAATTAGTTATTGGCAGTTGACAACTAGGGGCTGACTATAACTCGTGGACACATATACGAATTATCCTAAACATATATGTAGGTATGTGGGGGGGGGGAGCACCAATACGATGATTTTATCATTTTGCAAAATAACTTACATCTGGCGAGATGAGATGTGAAGGCGGCAGTGCAGCCTGCAAGTGTCCGTTCTTGAGGGGCTCGAGCGGTAGAAGGGACGAGGCCGTGGGCGCAACAGCACCGGCCAACGGATGCCCGAGGGGCAACGAGGGAATCAGGGGGGGCATTAAAGAGGAGGCGGTACTTACGTCTGCGTGGGCGGGAACGGCGTAGTTGCCTTGGATAGTATAGGCTTGACCACCGGCCAGGATCACAGGGCCACCGACTTGGGGTTTAGGGCGATAGGGGATGGTTACTCCTTTTGGGGGGGACTGAAACAAAAAAAAAATGAGTAAGTATACAAAATTGACATTTTGGTTGTAAACCTGAAGACTAAGGTTACAATTGATCTATAATAAACAATCAAAACCTTAATGCTTATAGGTTACGATTATTCAAGTGCCCCAAATGTCTGAAAAAAAAGGATGAAGAAAAATATTATCTTTCCATTATATACATAAAAAAATTTTTTTGCAATTTCATTACCTATTTTAAATTAGGAGGAAGAGAAAACAAATATAATAAAACAAAAAATACAACATAGCACGAAGATCTCTCGAAAGCAGCGCCACAAATTGTTAATTAAAAACGATTCTACACAATTAGAAAACATAAAGTTTACTTAATGAATCATAAAGTCGAAGACTGGTTGAGCACACCTCCACTTCTTTCAATCATGAACTAATCTTCGCATTCTTATAAAAATTGAACAACTTATCTATCCGAGGAGAGAATGAATTTGCATAAATGTAGGCGGAGCAAAGAAAAAAATATTTTAAAAAAATGATAACGGTAATATTAATAATACCCGTAACTCGATCTACCAGCAATTAATAACGCATAACAGAGATAGCACTATCCTTTTTTAATGCTATGTTTATCGAATTATACTTTATATTCGTAGTCATTTTTAGTTCACTATTCTTTTCTATGTCTGTTTGTATTTTTGTTAATAGATTTAAGAAAGTATAGTGCTTATGAAATTCGCTGATAGGTCCATACCCGTTCATTCTTACGTGGGACAAATAATACATCAACTATTTGCAAACAGTAATCAAATCTAGCTCTATCTGTACCCCTTGAACTCATGTTTCTGCTTCTGATACGTTTATCTCTAGTCCTTCAGTTATATTTATCTTGCCTATTTCTTACTAAATAGTGAAAAGTAGAAGTCGCCGATTTTCGATATCTAAGTTTGATAAACTTGGGTGGAAAAGGGGTAGAAACAAAATGAGAAATAGTGCACTCAACTCGATTTACTCTGTATTCGTGAGTGGTTAATTTAGAAATTTGAAAATTTTTATTAAATGTGGATATTTGGAGTTCGGCTCTGTACAGGTGCGAAACGCGTACATCTAAGAAAATGCAGATGTGAGACGGTATGACATCTTCTGAGGCATAATAGCGTAGTTAAAGATATATTAGAAGCCGAAACAGAAGTAAAGAGCAGTAAATAGAGATGTTGGATGTGAATGCGACGACTGAATCAAGATTGAAAGAACTTATGGTGCTTGTTAAACCAGTCTATGAACTGATAACATAGACTCCGATTTAATTTAGAACTTGTGTATTATTTTCTAAAATCAATACTATTTACGAAACAGTTACAGTTGCCTTAAAACGGGCACTGTTAAGTTTCAATCTTTAAAATTAGAGTACAAATGAAATTGAAATGCAACCCAGTTCAGTTTTAAATTAAAAAACAAGGTACTAACCTCGAGCATTACGTTACAAATATGAAAAATGCATTGCGTTATGGCTTCTGCCGTTCCAGAAATAGTAACGGCGCGTTCAGTTGAGTTGGGCAGCATTTCGGATGCCACCTGTATGGAAGCTCCTGTCACTTCACGAATCTCTTTGATTTTAGAACCTCCTTTTCCAATTAAAGATCCACATTGGCTTGCAGGTACGATCAAACGGAGTGTAATTGGTGGACGTGGAACTCCACTTCCTACACCATTGTTGATGTCTTGGAACTAAAACATTGATAAATACAATTATAAAAGTGATACATCTAACAAATAAAAAACTAACATGAAGTTAAAGGCCAAGTTAAAGTCCCACGAAATAGATAAGGTAAAATCTTATAAATATTGTACTACATATTTTTTAAGAACCTCTCGGTTTTTATTGTAGAACTTTTAGGTAGTTTGAAAACTAATGCAAGGATGCTAGTAAAATGTGAAAAAAATTGGCAGTTATAGGGACTGCCGATAGAAGTGAAAACATAGAACTTTTAGTATTAAAATTTCAAATTTCACAATGTTAGAATAAAAATTATCAACATCAATCTGGTTTTCACATCTGTTGACACTCCGAGCAACAATTATATGCATGTTTATATGGTTTTTTATTATTCAAATATTTTCATAAATTTCAATGTACTTGATTTTTAACATTGTTTGCATCATTGTCATCATTAATTTCAACAATACTTAAGACTTTTTGTACTTTTAATTATTTCATTGTGTTCTAAAAAAGATACAATATGCTTATGGTAACTAAAGTAAAAAATGAAAACGTTTGATTGAAATTTATCTAAGTATCGCGTAAAAATCGCATCGATCGTCTTAGCTGTATAGTTACAGATATACTGCTACAAGCATGTCGGTGACGCGAACGCATGAGATTTCACTCATCCAAAAAGCGTCTAACGCCCACAGCACACGGCCGCTGCGCGTGCGCCAGTCATGAACATGTCTGTGACGCGAACCTATAACATTTTCCACTACCAAAAAGTGCCCAACGTCGCTAAAGAAGTTTTCACTTCAACAAAAAGTTCAGCAACAAGTACATCAAAGGGCAATGACATGTTCGAGCCAATCTAGCACCTATAATCTTGCAACAGTGCAATGCTCGTCCACACACTTACCAGAAAAGAGGTTGCAAAACCACACCCTCCTTATTCCCCCGATCTTGCGCCTTGCGATTTTTGAAGTGAAAACTTTTTTAGCGACGTTGGGCACTTTTTGGTAGGGGGAAAATGTTATGGGTTCGCGTCACCGACATGCTCACGATTGGCGCACGCGCAGTGGCCGTGTGCTGTAGACGTGAGACGCCTTTTGGATGGGTGAAATCTCGTGTGTTGGTCTCACCGACATGCTTGTAGCAGTATATCTGTAACTATACAGCTACGACGATCGATGCGGTTTTTACGCGATACTTAGATAAATTTCAATCAAACATTTTCATTTTTTACTTTAGTTACCATAAGCCTATTGTACCTTTTTTAGAACACAGTGAAATCATTGAAAGTACAAAAAGTCTAAGTATTGTTGAAATGAATGATGACAATGATGCAAACAATGTTAAAAATCAGGTACATTGAAATTTATGTAAATATTTGAATAATAAAAAACCATATAAACATGCATATAATTGTTGCTCGGAGTGTCAATAGATGTGAAAACCAGATTGATGTTGATAATTTTTATTCAAACATTGTGAAATTTCAAATTTTAATACTAAAAGTTCTAAGTTTTCACTTCTATCGGCAGTCCCTATAACTACCAATTTTTTTATTTTTATTTTGCATTAAAATTTGTATATGAAATCTTTGCTACAGTCGAACCTGGATAAGGGAAAACTGGAAAAGTGAGAAAACTCTATAGGCGACAAAAATAGTCAGGTCCCGTCATTTTTAGCCCCGAAAGCCTCTGTGAGTGACAGTGTGAATACCTCTTTTAGAGAGAGTCATTTTTCACTTCTAGACATTTGTAAGTGACAGTTTCTTACTCTAGACCTCTGTAAGCGAGACTATTTACAATTACTAGACATCTGCAGCACAATTGTGCGCTTGTTTCTCCCTGCTCATGGTAGTCATCCTGTCATCCTCAACATTTGGTTTCAGTTGATAATAATAATTGGAGAAAGTACAGTTGACGTTGTTCCCTCATAATCTTGTTGAAGCGAAAAAGTGATTTTATAAAATTTATGAAATTGAACAAAAAATATTCAAAATTGTAAAAAGGATACTCAGAAAAAATTAACTGATTTCCTTAAATAAATAAAATAAGTACCTATTTATAGCCTAATGTGTATATACTTATGTATTACCTATTTCTTAACGCTCTAGCACCATGTTTATGTTCGATTTTTATTAACCTCTATAAATGAGAAAACTCTATGAGTGAGAATAATATTCGGGTCCCATGAATTCTCGCTAACCCAGGTTTGACTGTATTTTTTAAATTTTATATTTTTTTATTCTAATGATTATTATAAAGTTTTGAAAATTATTAATAAGTGTTACTTGATGTACGGCCCGCCAAAGTTTTAAAATTTAAATTGGCCCGTTGATTAAAAAGGTTGCTCACCCCTGCTGTAAATTATACAGTGGCAAAGTTTCATTAAAATTTACCCAGTAATTTTGCATTAGTTTGTAACAGAAAAGACCCTAGATAATATATTTTATTTTATAAAAAGACGAGTTCTACGTAATACTTCAAAAACCTTAGGCATATATGGAACAGCTAATAAGGTGACTTTGCTTTCTTAAATGTTTTATAACTTGCGCCAGTTCTGTAGCTTCCTTATTCATTTTTAAAACGTCATAACGTCATAAGTTTCTTTTTGTTGCCTTCAATAAAATTTGAGATAGAAGCATCAACTTAACCGGAAACGAATTGGTCTGATCGTGAACGATAAATATAGGGTTATTCGGAAAGTCATTTCGTTTTTTTTTTTGTGGAAATGAAAGACAGTTTTCGTATAATAAACAAATACTTTATTAAATTATATATTGACCGTTCTGGTCCAACACCTTTTGCCATCTTTCTGGTAGTAGCATAATTCCACGCTCATAAAATTTTTGGTCTTTGCTGGCAAAAAACTGATCGAGGAGGTTTTTGACCTCCTCATTTGAGGTGAAGGTTTTACCGTCTAAAAAATTTTGGAGTGACCGGAACAAATAATAATCCGATGGTGCCAGGTCTGGAGAATATGGTGGGTGTAGCATTGTATCCCATTCAAGCTGTAAAAGCTTTTGGCGAGTGACCAAACTTGTGTGAGGTCTCGCGTTGTCTTGGTGAAACACTACACCTTTCCTGTTGATTAGTTCTGACCTTTTCTGTTGAAGTGCATCATTCAGTTTGTCCAGCTGATGACAGTAGACTTCCGAATTAATCGTTGTGTTATCCGGTAAAAGCTAAAAAAAAACGATTCCTTTAAAATCCCACCAAACAGACAGCATCACCTTTTTTTGGTGAATATCGGCTTTGGAAATGGTTTGAGCCGGTTCATCTTTTTTGCTCCATGACCTCTTGCGTTTGACGTTGTTGTATACAACCCATTTTTCGTCCCCAGTGATGATGCGCTTCAAAAACGGATCATTTTCGTGACGTTTGAGAAGCGAATCGCAGACGTCAATGCGGCGACACAGATTTCTCTCTGTGAGAACATGGGGAACCCATACATCGAGCTTCGAGGATAATCCCAGGCCTTTCAAGTGGTCATAAACTGTTGAATTTGATAAATTTAACCTCAATCCGATCTCACGTGTTGTTATTCGCCGGTTCACATCAACTAATGCCTTTATCGCGTCTTTATCAGCTTCAACCGGCCTTCCCGAACGTGGTGCATCTTCGACATCAAAATTGCCGGATCGAAATTTAGCGAACCAGTTCTGGCACTGGCGTACTGTCAACACACCTTCTCCATACACATCAGTCAATTTCTTTCTGGCTTGAACAGCATTTTTACCTTTTCTGTAGTAAAACAGTAAGATATGTCGAAAATGCTGCTTATCGCTCTCCATATTAGAAGGGCACCACCCAAAAACTACTGCGTAGAATTAATTGGAATTTTTCACACACAAGCCTTGATATATGAGCTCTCAAAGCATATAAAAATTATACGGCTTAAATGTGAAGTTGGGGGCAAAAGAATACAATTAAATCCTCTTTCGGGAAAAAACGAAATTACTTTTCGAACAACCCTATAGTATAAATCTATAAACATTAACTTTACAAAAACACTTACCTCTTCGAATTTTTTACAAATAAGTGTGAATGCTTTGAAAATTGCATTTGTCGATCCTGTTACAGTCACAATCCTTTCAGGGCACGAACCATCTGATATATTAATTTTTGCACCAGACTAAAAAAATAAGACAATTTTCAACAAGTGTATTCAATTGTTAACGTTTTTATTACTAACCTCCTCACGAAAGCGTTTCACTATTTCTCCCTTTTTCCCAATTATGCTGCCCACTTCCTGCAACAATAAAAATTAACTCCATTAACACATCATAAGTACACACCCATGTAGGTACAGTCTCAACTTGAGAATGACATTCTCACAACAATAAGGCGTAGTTGCTTTCTTGTTTGGAAAGCTACAACTTGCAATTGTCTAGATATCCGCCTTATTGAAAAGTTATGCTAGATTAACTGATTTTTCTTTGTTTTGCTTTTTAATTTTGGATGCCACGCAATTACGTATAATCAATTTTATCTCTGGTATATTTTAATTCACTTTGTGTTGATTAAAGGAATGCCTTAAGATTGTTAGCAAGTAATTAGATCTTTAACTAAACTGATAATCGTCTTTAAGACTGCAAATACTCTCAGAGAATGAGGGCTGGATTTCCAAACATCACAACCCTTCATTTATAATGAACGTATCTAGAAGGCGACTTGAAAGGCATTTCTTATTCTCCATTTTACATTCATATTATGCCTTTAATATCCCGTGGCAAAATTAATTAGATGCTTATCATCATGAAGAATCATATATACAGATGTAAAAGAAAAAAAATCTTAATTAACAGTTATAAACTGTTCCATAAGAGGGTCTTCATGTTCTATAGAAAGATAAGTGTATAAAATTGGGATTTTTGGTGTTTAATCGTTAAAGAATTTGTTTTTCCATGATGCAAATGATTTTTAAAGATAGAATGATTAAAAAGTGAAATAGGAACGTGAAATTACGTGTGTGCATTATTCAAAGGTTGGTATGATTGACGAGGTTGTCCTGATTTGAAATTTAATCAGACCAATCTTCCCAACCATATCTATGAAGAGGTGAAAGTGGATAAATAAAAAATTTTCAATCTCAGAACAAATCGAAAACAATTTTTACAGGTGGATTCGTTTGAAGTACTTGAAGGAACGTTTCGGTTTTCAAATCTTCAGCCATGCTGCAGCCAAAAAGATTGGACGACATTTTTGGCAAAGGTACTTAAAATTAGTACGTTTTCATAACTTTGTGAAATTCATGTTGGTATGTTATCAAAAAGTGAAAACTTGAAAACAACTGTTGGCTACAACGCTTTAAAAAATTCCCTCTTTTAAAATTTCTGCGGAACAATTATCACCTCAACCAAAATTATATTTTAATGAGTATGTACCTATTAGTGTTTTATATTTTTATGTACGTTTATTCTGTTATTATATACATATGCTTATGCTTATGTGAAATATCGAACATTCGCCAACGTGAAAAAATTTGATGTAAACAACTGTTTATTACTATCGAGTATTCACTGTATTTTATCAAATCCATGAAAATTCTGTATGATTTATTCATAATAAAGTAAAGCTTTGAGTTAAATTGAGTTAATCTATTTCAATTTGTGTTATCAAAAATATTATATTTTAATTTTTATTTATTTTCTATTCGTTTACTTTTAGTAAAGGATTCTATTCTATTTACTCACACCACTGCTGTGTACACGTATTACTGATACCTTCTTGCAATAATACAAATTCTAATCATTGTGACAAAATAACATATGTGATTTGGTATGAGTGGTGTGATGTTGTATTATGCAATGTAATTTGTAGTGAAGATAAATAAATAAATAAAAATAAGTCGATATGTTCCCTTTTTTATACAAGACAGCTAAAATGTTTACTCTATAGTAATAGAGAACTTCCACTCTGTCTTCGTTTTAAATAAAATTAATTAAAATCGCAGATATTTTATACATATAAATAAAATAAAACAATACATAGAGGAATTGAATGTACACTTGGACCAATAAACAATGATAGTTGATAATAGCTAATGATAAATGCATTTTGTAATGCAAGCAAAAAAAAAATACAAAACAATTGGGAACTTTTAATAAAAAAAAAGGAAAAACTTTTTCTACCTTCGGTGCAACATTTCATTCAAATAAATTTAACAGTTAAGGGACATTTAATGTAGCGACAATTAAACATTTTGCAATAAACATGACTAACCAAGTTAGATACATTTAATGTATTAATGCACATGAAATATTTGTTGGCAACAGCAGTAATGAATGAGCCAATGTGCATAGCATTGCATCTATAATTAAATCACACATGCTTGGCATTTAAAACAATTGTCGTCTAGACAAAAAAAAAATAAAAGAACATCTTAAAGAATGTAAAACACATTCAATAAAAAGCCTCTGTGCAAAACAAATGAAAATCAGTAAGTTGTTGCTTTCAACAAAACAAACTTACTTTTCCTTGCATGATTAGTCGAATGGTGAGAGTTACATTAGGGTCATCGATAAGGTTTTTACCATCCAGATCCATGGTTATTCAAGAGGGTGAAGGGTGAGGAAGAAAATATTCGATTCAATTCTGGAATAAAAATAATCAACATGAAGGAATGCTAATTAAAACATAAAATCATCACTAACTACTGAATTAACTGAGCACTTTTCACAAAAAAAAACAATTGGTAGGTAGTATGGTAGTTTTAAAATTCTAACCACGGAGGTTTTGATAGACAGAATACGGTAATTATTTATCTATAAAGCTCAAAAGACCATTTTGATACAATTAATTAGTTTCACATATACACTGTGCCATTACACTTTAAAATTAACCGCAAAATAACTTCATACATGCAGCTTTGTTCACGTGTACAGAGTAATGTTGATCACTACATACCGAAATGTATACTTAAACATACCTGGCGTAAGATATACTATTTTAAGATGTATTTATCACAGATTTTTGTACAAGATTTGGCTTGTAAAAAGAGAATTATTCAATGTCTGTAATATTCTCATTTAATCTCTGTATTGTCTGCACATAAGCGTTGCCAATAACCACAGAAAAACGTTGTAACGCGCTGACTCCACAGACGCCAATAACTTTGTCATCAATGCGCATGTACTGAAGTAAATTATATATGCATTTGTGCGAGGAATGAACACAAAAACCAGCGATTCTAAAACAACGTGTCAGAGATTCTCAAACTTGTTTTGAATATGCAACCAGCAATAAGTTGTAGTACGTAAATAGAACTTTATACAATACCTACTACTATAATTGAGAGGAAAATATTGTATACGAGCATTACAAACTGGCAAGCATGTTTCCCGTTTTCGAAATTATTCAATTATCCGATTCAATTCTAAAGTAATAACTAAAACAAAAGAGATGGGAAAATAACGCACAAAAAATAAGTTGTTACATAATAATTCCTAAAAACAAAACTAAGCTTAAATCTTTACATACAATAGGAACTAATTTTCGCATTAACCAAGGTGTCTACTATAGGTCAGAATTTCTTTCTAATTATTGACAAGGTTTTTACTAGTTTGAAGTAATTTTATTTTTAGATTTTCTAAAATTATGAATAAAATAATTCGAAGTGTATTCTGTCGAAACTGCCAGAGGCGGATCGCGATTTCGATCTTTTTGGATCTCATCAGCGCGTCGCAGGCAGTTTCGACAGAACACAGACCAATTTTTACCTGTTATCTTAATAGCGCGTTTTATAATATACCACTAATGGTGCAGTAAACGCCATCTGTAGTACAATGCTACAATAATACAATCCCGGCGTACTTCGAATTATTTTATTCGATTATGCTAACGTGCCTATCACGTTGAGGTTAGCTGCGCCGGGATTCGTTTCAGCAAGTAGATATCCATATATTTAAATGGACCTTGTTGGAGCATACGTAATCCTAAAATGTAGCATCGTACTACAGATGGCGTTTACCGCGCCATTTGTGGTATTTTCTAAAACACACTGTTAAGACAGCAGGTAAAAGTTGGTCTGTGCTCTGTCGGAGCTGTCTGCGACTCACTGATGAGATCCAAAAAGATCGAAATCACGATTCGCGTCTGGCAGTTTCGACAGAATACAAACCACTTCGAATTATTTTATTCGATTAAGGTAACGTGCCTATCACGTTGAGGTTATCTACGCCGGGATTCGTTTTAGCAAGTAAACATCCATATATTTAAATGGACTTTGTTGGAGCATAGGTAATCCTAAAATGTAGCATTGTACTACAGATGGCGTTTACCGCCCCATTTGTGGTATATTATAAAATTATGAGTTGTGTTTTGTTGTCTATTTAGTAGATAATTTGACATGCTAAAAGGTGTTTCCTAAACACACGGGAAACAATCAAGAGGTGATTCCTGAGACATTTTTATGAAGACAAATTCTTATAAACATTTGTCAATTATTTAATCTTAGTAAAACCCAGTATGAGAGTGTTTTTTAGGTCGCTGAGTAGGATACTTTCCTGCCAATTCAAATGGATTACTAACTCATTCAGCTGGACAGAACTTTAGTACATTGCGCTTGAAAATTTACTTTTGAACCTTTCAAGGCTAGAAATTGCTATGTAATTTATAATTCAAAGGTCGTCAAAGTGCTTAAGGACTTCAGCTCCATTGTTCTTTGATGTAACTGATAACTCGAAGTCTTTGGATTTTAATATGTAATCGAGGATTTAAGAACTTTAAGTAAGGACTTTGGCAAGGGCGTCGCCAAACTCGCCACCCTCTAGAACAGCAGCGGACTTTGAGCATTCGGGGCCTGATGCCTTAGCCTTAGAATACGAGGCCACTTACGGGGCCCTATGAGTCGTTGGTAAAGAGCGATGCTACGTTCGTCCAAATTTGAATATTGTTTAGAAAAAAGCCGAAATTATAAACCCATTTCTTTAATTTCGCAAAAATACCTTTTCGTAACACATACCATATAACAACTCTTTGCCATCCTTTTATCATAGGGGCACGCAGAGATTTTTACAAAATTCGCATTCTAAAGGGTTGAAAGAGAGAGTCAAATGATAGATTAATAAGTAACTAAAGAGTTGTGATTAATTTTAATTAATAAATACATTGCGTTCATTATTTTACTGTGTATTTTCCTTAACGTCCCCATTATGCCCCCTCACCCCTATCTTGTTTTACTTTTATTTATTTTAATAAAATACCGTTTTGTCAATATCGCTTCCATTTTGTTTAAGGCTATCACTAACTCCTCCTTTACTAGACGCTAATACTGCAATACCATCTGCAAATTTTAGCACATTAATCTTTTGCCCTTGCACATCTATCCCTACAATTGTCCTACCTTTAATGTGAATCGCGTATTCGATGTATAGATTAAAATGTAGCGATGATAGTGTGCATCTTGATATTGTACTAGGAAATGTATGAAACTAATGATTTCTGTGAATAAAATACTGTAACATATCATAAATAAACTCCGATCTGTCATAAATCTACCTAGCCAAACGATGACGTCACCAATGCATATACATTGCAAGCAGCCTGCCGTAGTATTGCCTATTTTATGTCATAAGCCGCCGAATATTGTTTTTCAACTATCCGTAATGTCCGCACCCAACATATGTATATCAAAATGATTAGCATATTCACCTCTACAACATACTAAAAAATTCGTATGCACTGGTGACGTCATCGTTTGGCTAGGTAGATTTATGACAGATCGGAGTTTATTTATGATATATTAGAGTATTTTATTCACAGAAAGCATTTGTTTTATACATTTCCTAGTACAATGTCGGAATTGCTTATAATTCCTAGGAAATGTATACATTTCCCAAGATATGTGTGTATTAAAAAATCTTTGAAACAATATTTTATACATTTCCTAGGAATTGTATACAATTCCTATATTTCATACNTTAGGAAATGTATAAATGTTTCAAAGATTTTTTAATAGATACACATATCCTGGGAAATGTATACATTTCCTAGGAATTGTATGAAATAATACTCTAACACATCAGCAGGAACATTGAATAAACTCCAATCTGTCATAAATATACCTAACCAAACAATGACGTCAATGCAAGTACTTTGCAAGCAGCCTGCCGTAGTATTGCCTATTTTATGTCTTAAGCCGCCGAATATTGTTTTTCAACTATCCGTAATTTCCGCACCCAACATATGTATATCAAAATAATTAGCATATTCACCTCTACAACATACTAAAAAATTCGTATGCACTGGTGACATCATCGTTTGGCTAGGTAGATTTATGACACATCGGAGTTTATTTATGATATGTTAGAGTATTTTATTCACAGAAAGCACTTGTTTTAGACAATTTCTAGGAAATGTATACATTTCCCAAGATGTATGTGTATTAGAAAATTTTTGAAACAATATTTTATACATTTCCTCAATAGCCTCGGAATTATATACATTTCCTAGGAATTGTATACAATTTCTATATTTCATACATTTCCGGTAACATATATATCACTCTTCTATCTCTGTATCTCATCCCATTTAAGATATTTAACATCTTGACTCATTTAACATTGTCAAAAGCTTTTTTCAAATCTACGAATCCTATGTACGCGTTTTTTAATTTAAGCACAATTAACACAACACCTTCACAACCTGAACCTACCAAGAGCCAATTCGGCCTTCTTGTTTTCATGCGGCATTTTCTTAGGCGACAGTTCGACTAGGCGCGTTGAAAAATAACTGAAGAGTTTATTATTTTCGATGAGTTAAATGAAAAGTATTTTTCATAATTCAAATTTTATTTTTATCAGGGTAGGGTAGGTTTTTTGTTAAATGGCGAAAGAGTTTTACGCATTTGGATGGTTTACTTTCCTTGCTTATGGGCATAACTGTCTGAAATGTGAACGCACCGATGTTTTACTCTTGTGTGGGATTTACTGTTTATGGAAACCGAATCCCAAAGTTACCAATCATGAATCGAATATTGTCGAATTCTGTCGAAACTGCCAGACGCGAATCGCGATTTCGATCTCTTTGGATCTCATAATACAGACCACTTCGAATTATTTTATTCGATTAAGCTAACGTGCCTACCACGTTGAGGTTGTCTACACCGGGATTTGTTTTCAGCAAGTAGATATCCACACAAGTGGACCTTGTTGGAGCATACGTAATCCTAAAATGTAGCATCGTGCTATAGATGGCGTTCACTGCGTCATTTGTAGTATTTTCTAAAACGCACTGTTAAGACAGCAGGTAAAAGTTGGTCTGTGTTCTGTCGGGCTGCCTTCGACGCGCTGATGAGATCCAAAGAGATCGAAATCGCGATTCGCGTCTGGCAGTTTCGACTAAGCAAGTCAAATTCGGATACATGATGACTGCGAAGGGAGAAGTAGTCGTAATGAAATTTTATAGAAACTAAAGACAAAACAGCTTAATAGTAAAATGACACTAAGTGATTAGATGGCAATCTTCTGATAAAGTAGCTACAATGGCCAGAAGATACACAGGTGTACAAGAAAAAGTAGAAAACATCAATCCCAATGCTGACTAAAACTAAGTTGTTTGCATGCGGCTTCAGCACATTAGAACGTTACTATGCTTTCTAGCTCCACACCCAAGGGGGGTGCTGATTTCTACTATAGAATAGACGTTGAAGCATTAAACCATTATAAGGACTTTGGACGTTAGAGAAGCTAACTATAAGAGAAATAGAGAAAAGATGAACTCAGGAACGGATGCAAGAATTTTGTTAGTTTCGTTTCTATGTTTCTTGAGCCTCTGGCAACCGGTACTGAATGATGTGAATGATGCCTATCAGTGTGCTCAGAAAATATGTACCTAAACCTTTTACAGACGCCATTGGAAGAAAAACGAGAGGAATTTATAGACGAGGCTTTAAATCACCCTAAAATATTCTGTAGGGAATTGGACATTTTTGTTGAAACTACATTAGAATAAAGAACAATTTCGGTGACGGAAAGAAGATACAACTCTATCGTACGAAGACGACATAAAAAGAACAATGTTTTCTTTATTAGATGGAGTCACTGCTAAAATTCTCCACAATTTGATGGAAAAAATGTACCTTCCCAAGACCGGCTATAATTTGGCATCGATGATAAGGAATACAACCTAAATCTTAAGATATTGAAATGTTTGAGTGCATACACCTAACAATAAAGAACTTATTAATTCGAGCTCATCTATCGAACTTGAAGAGGGGCTACATACAAGTGTCATAATGCTTATAACTTTCATCACAATTGCCGTAAGCAAAGCATGTGAGGGAAGCTTCTTGAAAGTAAAGTTCATCATCACCATCATAAGGTCGTTAGTCCTAAGACTGGTTGGACCCGCACCTCCACTAATCTTCGCATTTCCCCAGAACTAGAACAACCCAAATCCTTAACTATTTGCGACCAGTAATCTAATATAGGTCTACCTCTACTCCTCTTAACTCCTATTTCTGAATAAAATAATTCGAAGTGGTCTGTGTTCTGTCCAAACTGCCAGAAGCGGATCGCGATATCGATCTTTTTGGGTCTCATCAGCGCGCTGCAGGCAGCTCTGACAGAACACAGACCAACTTTTACCTGCTGCTTTAACAGCGCGCTTTAGAAAATACGACAAATGGCGCTGTAAACGCCATCTGTAGTACGATGCTACATTTTAGGATTACGTATGCTCCAACAAGGCCCATTTAAATATATGGATATCTACTTGCTGAAACGAATCCCGGCGCTTCTGGAGCATGAGATCCAAAAAGATTGAAATCGCGATCCGCGTCTGGCAGTTTCTACAGAACACAGACCACTTCGAATTATTTTATTCGATTATGGTAACGTGCCTATCACGTTGAGGTTGGCTGCGCCGGGATTCGTTTCAGCAAGTATAGATATCCATTTAAATGGACCTTGTTGGAGCATGCGTAATCCCGAAATGTAGCATAGTGCTACAGATGGCGTTTATCGCGCCTTTTGTGGTATTTCCTATTTCTGCCTCTAATATGTCTCTGACTAGACTTTCAAACCTTAAAAGGTGTCCTACCAATCTATCTCGCTTATTTCTTATTGACTTCCGTAGAGTCCTCTGTTGTCCTATTCTTTCTAATACCTCCTCATTTCTAACATTCTCTATCCATGGTATCTTTCGCCTGTTACATCAAATTTCGAACGCTTGTAACCTTTAAATTAGAGTTAAGTAACTAAAAATTACTTATGGTATACAATGTGTACGTTGAGACTAGGGTTGCCACCCGTAGTTTATTATTGTACTGTATTTCGACTGTGCGTACGTTATACTTTACAAGACACATAAAGTTCGCAAAAATACTTTATTTAAGGCCTTAAGTAAACAACGTAATTTTGTAAGCGATTATTCTAAATTCAGAATATTTTTACATCAATAATATTGCACAGAAAAATGGCAAGCCATATTTACGGAACAACCTGATTTCAGTGTAGTGTCACTTTTGCTATCCGTTCCGGCCACTTCAGCATTTACAGAAAGAGTATTCTCTGTTATGAACGCAAAGTGACGAGACGACAGGAATAAAGCTTCATTAAAACTAATTAAAAATGGACTTTTAGTTTACTTAAATGTTTGTTTGCTATGTTTAGAGGCTATTAATGTATTTAAGAGCGACAGTAATTTGTTACTGGCTGCTAGGTGTAACAAAAAATATGTTTTTAAAAACAAAAAAAAATACTTTATTTTTATGCTGAGTACTTTATTTTAACCTTTTTGTCGAAAAATACTTTATGTAAAGCCTGAAAAGGTGGCAACCCTAGTTGAGACTTTAGAGTTATAAATCGTCAAAATTGAAACAGGACATTTCTATTAGTACATAATCAATAGTCGAACTGAAAGAACCAGTATTTGCATTTGACATTTGTCACATTTTAATTCCCATTAACTCTAACAAAACAATAGTGCACCCTTTCCACGTAGATTCTAATGGCTTTCCAATCAAAAGCGGCGATATCTTAGGACGTGATTTTATGCAGTTGTATAAAGTAAAAATTAATTACGAATTGGAAATGATTTCATTTGATGACACCAAATGGAAAATACTATCATCTACGACTAAAATTAAACTTCTCTTTGTTCAGAAACGATAATCGAAGTCATTTGCGATAAAAGCAATTTACAAGGTACCTATATCGTCAGGAAAGGAACTTAATGAAGACGTATTTTTAGATTTATGTTTAATAAAAGCAAATAACCATAAGGGTATTATTAGTGCATTGAATCTTAACGAAGTGGATACTTTTATTCCTCCACTAACAATTATTTTAACACCATTAATTTAATACCATAGTTGAGTCAAAAGATTTAATTAAAGCTAAGGTAGGTGCGGGTAGTAAAGCATGTTGGCTAAGTAACAAAAACATGATTTAAAATGATCGTTGTTCCTCAAAATCACACTCGTAGGAGGTTAACAATCATAGATGGCGCCTCAAACCTGTCGCGAAACGTTAGCTCGCTTACTGCCACCGGTGAAATCGTCCGAGTCAATTTTAAGTATTTACATATAATTGTGCGCTTTGTGGATGATTGAATAGAATATATATCAGAATATATCACTGTCCAAAAAATCTTCGTTTTAGTTTTTGTTTGCGCACGTTGTCGGTGGTTTTTAAGGCCGTATGTCTTATTGTCCTTTTTCTGTTTGATATCAACATTTGTCTATTTTACAGTTTGTAAAGTAGCAAAGATAACTGTTTACAGATTGATTTATTGTTATTTTTAGTGACTACAATCTCGATGGCGCCCAAACGAGCGTTTTGGTCTGAAAATGACTTGATATCGGCTGTCCGAGCAGTAGAAAGTGGAAGGCTGAGCGCCTATAAAGCTGCTAAGAGATATAAAGTTTCCAAAAAAACACTTACTCAAAAATGCTTATTCTGTGACGACCAGGAACCTGATATTGTTAGTAGAATTATGAGGTTTACGGAAATAGGATTGCCTGTACCACCACAGATTCTCCGATGCTTGGCTTATAAGTTTTGCGAGCTTAATAACATCAAGCATAACTTCAGTTAACATGCTAGAGTTACTGGTAAAGATTCGTTGAAGGCGTTCATGAAAAGATATCCCGAAATATCAAGAATAAAAGTTGAGTTTTCTAACCCGTTTAGGGCACAAAAGCCTAATTTTATCGTCGACGACCACTTCAAAAGGTTGAATGAATTTTATGACACTTTAGATTTGAAAAATCATCCTAAAAAGATTTATAACGGATGAGAAAGATTGCCGCCTAACAATTTATCACTAGAAGATTGTTTTGGAAAAGAAGCGGGCTAAAATAATGCATTTATAGTCTTCGAAATACGCTAAAAGTATCACCAGATGTGTAAATGCACTTAGTGTGTACTATACTTCTAATGATCATATTGTAATGAACGTAGATTTAACAAAATTAACTTCTAATACTGATAACGACAAAACTATTTATTTACATTAATTATTGAATAACTTTAAATATTAAATTATTACTAAACTTAGGTTATGAATTATTCTATTTATTTACAGTACTGTTAATATGTCACTATTCACTGCACTATTTATTTCACTGTCATTTATTTCTGGATTCATTTCTGTAATGGTCAATTTATTTCTACTCCACTCGGCGATCGTCTCTTCCTTTAAATACTCTTTTGTTTCCTTTCTGGAACCCTCTAGAAACATCCGGATTGTTTTGTTTTTCTTTGAACTGTTTAATTGTTTTCCCAGAACACAGGTACGACACAAACATTTACAGGTACGGCCCACAAGAAGAAAGGCGCTCACGGCTAGTCGGCGAATCGATAAGCCGTTCACGCACACGTGTGCTCGATCGCACACAAACACGCTCGTGCTCACTACAATATTTAAAGGTAAAGGTAACTTTGAAGCCAGAATTATATAGCAACTTACCACAGGGATCATTGGTAGAAAAATCTACAAAGGCTAATGAATCTTCCGTAGAATTTTTTGAGTACTTAGCCCGGGACAAAAGTGCAGGAGAGTGTCTTTTAATATTTGATGGAGCAGCTTGTCACTTATTAGATCTATCCATCGTCGAAGTTGCAGATTTATTCGACACATCATTAGACTGTTTACCTTTAAACTCCACTCACAAACTCCAACTCCTCGATAAAGCCTTCTATCGATCATTTGAACACTACTGTGATGCTGAAGTTTTATCATTTATGGTACAAAATCCAGACAAAAAGCTCACTAAAGCACGGTTTCAGATTATCCCTTCAAATGTCTGAAATTTGGGACCTTTCACAGAAGGGAGCTTTGCAACGACTCTTGCAGAAGGTAGGAGGCTCAAGCGTACTCATAAAAGAGATAATGGCAAAGGTGTTCAACTACACCCTTCCATTTGATGACAAGAAAAAGTACGCAGTGAGCCTCCTCACCTGTTAACGTAAAATGACACTATATATCAGCGGTACATAAAGGACGGTGTCAACGAAAGCAACCCTGGTGGTAGCGGGTCTGCAACCCATAGATTTCCCGGCATGGGCTCATCGACGTTTACTAATGGACATGCGTTAGTGGTCAGAATTGTGGTACAACAAAAGAAAGAGGTGGAACGAAGTTTCCTAGACATGGAAACTTCGCTAATTATCTCTACAAATATAAGATAGCAGACTGCGAAGCGTGTGTATTGGTGCAGTTTTAAGAGAGCAGAGTGTGTCAGGTGGGAAAGGAAAGAGAACCATACCAGAAACATTGAGATTAGAGAGAAGCCTTCCCCCCAATAATTTCTGGAAAATAGTTAATGAAGGACACTGGAAGTACATGGCAAGATTTATAACGGAAGTAATTAAAATTAAATGTAATGATAAGAGAGCGGCTCAGGCGATTGCTGACTGAGATAGAAAATGTGTCTGATCTAACCTAACCCAACAGATACCAGTGCCCACAAAGTGTTTTAAAGTTTTCCGTGAAATTGGTAAATTTATTTAATTTATTCATTCGTTATTTATTAATTGTTTGAGTTGTTAGTTAGTTTAGCTGTTTATTAGTTTGATCTCATTATGGTAACTTTTAAATAGGCAAATCTGTGAGCAGAAGGTCTAGCGAAAAAACCCTTGAGAGGATAGGCCGAAAATGCCGACAATGTACAAAAATGGCGGACGACGTAGTAGGCATGCAATGTCGGGTCTGCGAAATGTTAACATTAAAAATAAGAAGCTGATGCCCGTTTGCACCGACGTTTTACTAAGGCAGACTTAACAAAGTACTGCTAAGCTTAAGTCTTACTTAACTTCCAATTTGTTTGCACCGTACGCTGTCTACCTGCAACTTAAGTAAGTAGTGCTTAGTTGTTGATGGTTTGGCAACAACGGTAAAATTGAGTAATTTGTAGGGGTTTTTGTGCAGAATGGTCAAGAAGCTTCTAATTTATTGTGTCCGTTAAGTAACGTCTGGTGTCGTGAAGTGTTGTTTGCCGCCTTTTTCTGCTGTTATACGTTTTTGTTTTTGTAATTATTTGTGTTTTGTTAGGTTTTGTTGTGTTTTAGTTTGTATATATATTAGTCAATTTTCTTCTGAATTTCGTATAAACAAACCAAAAGTGTTTATTTTCAATAAAAACCAAACTTCTGATAAAACGTACTATTATTGTATATTATTAGTTCACCTTCTATTACTAATGATTAGCTATTGGCGTTCTTATCACTACTCCAGTTAAATTGTGTACATTTTCAAATTTCTAATATATCATCAGATACTAATTACTACTCTTGGAATGTAAATAATCCGTACATTGCAATACAATAACATAAATGATAACACACACCAACTTCCATTTAATGATAATTTAATTTAATAATTATTATATTGTTTATTTTATTATTTAATAGTAACATGATAATAACCTCTTTACTATAACGATGTTATTTTCTTACGGGGAAAAATGCCGAACTACTGCCGAAATTGTTACGACAGGCTTTAGCAATGCTTAAGTCAGGAACATCATGTGCTTAAAGTTAAGCATATGTTTCGATTCTTAAGCGCGACTTAACTTGCGGTGCAAACCAATTCCGTCTTTTAAGAACTACTTAAAGCTAAGTAGTACTTATTTACGTCGGTGCAAACGGGCATGAGTGATCTCGAAGCATGTAAACAAGAATTGCACTAATTGAAACTAGCAAAAATTACTACTCAAACCATCAACCCAGTCAACGCACCTTTGATATAAGTACGGTTTATAAAAGAGAACCTTTATCTTTTTAGACACTACTACATACTTTTTACAAGATAAACTCAAAAAAGGAATATAAGCGTTTGGATCGAATATCAAACATTTTCACAAATCCTTTAGATAAAAAGAACCTTACAAGTGAATATATTGAAAAATTGATTCTGCTGTATCCACCTGATCACAGGCCCGATTCATTAGCGCTACTTACGTAGTCGGAGATTTTATATAAACCAGAAGCAGGGCTCGATTCTAGCAATTGGCCGTTTCAGGCAGCGTTTTACGTAAGTCATGAGCATTTTATCCTAGAGATAGGATAATGCAATTTTTTTGCTGTTGGAATTGTATAATGTTCACACATGTTAATCTACAGGGGCTTCAGAACGTGTATATCTATCAAATTTGAGGAGTGCATGTATATAATGGAAATGAGTTTCCAGCACAGAACATTTTCCACTATAGGATTCTATAGGATTCTTCAGAAAACTGTATTAAACACAAAATTTTAAGTAGTAACCTGTGAATGCTAAAAGAGTTACTTTTCCAAATCATATGGGTGGTCCATAAAATACGTCAATCAAAATTTATTCTTTTTGTAACCCTCCCTTCCCCTTCGTCACGCTAACTCACACTTTCAGCGACTCCTCTAACAAATATGGCATCCAATCCCATCCTATAATATAATGGTAATGAAAAATTTTAAGAACCGAAAAATTAAGAAGAACATCAACACCTGGCTAATTCTATCAGCCTATCTCCCCTATCATTTCTATTGCCTAATCTAAAAGAACCTGCTATTGCACTGTCTTTACCTTCACATATTAGGTACTGCGTTAAAGTCTGCTACAACTATTAGGTTTTCTTGCCCGTTCACTAAACTTAACACGTCCTCTATATCTGCATAAACCGCTCTTACGTCTTCATCATTGTAAGACAATATAGGCATGTAGACCTGCACTATTACCGTTTTTACCGACTTCGAGTTTAATTTAACCATAACTATCCTATCAATTTTTTGTAAATAACTTTCTACACTTTGCCCTGCATTACAATTCCTACCCCCGAATTACCCTTTTACTGATCCTGTATGTACAGTCTCCACTCCAGAAGCCACCAGGTTCTAGTCAACGGCCTTCAGTAATGCCTACTATATTTAATTCTCGCCTATTCATTTCAAATTTCAAATTCTCTAATTTCCCTACTTGCCTCATGATTCTAACATTCCATGCTCCTACTCTTGAAATTGTTTGCCGTGTTTCCACGAGCAGTATTTTCTCAGAATGTTTTTGGATAAATGACCAAAGTGAATAAAATTCCAGTGTAAAACAAAACTATGTACACACTTTATTTACAACACTTAAACATATTCAGAACATGAAAACAATATAAAAACGGAAGACAAAATTAGGGACAAAAAATAGATCTGGTTAAGCTGAACGACAAAACTTAACTTTTTGAACTGAACTAAGCTACTACCAAAATGGAATAAAATCAAACTATAATATTACCACCACCAGTACCTGCGATAACAAAGCTATAGAAAAGTATAGGAAAAGACCCAAAAATACATAGACAACATTACAGCGTAGTGCAATTAAATAAGGGTAGCTGACCGACGAAGCCTTCGTAGAATTTATCTATTGGGACCAAATGTTTTGAGAGGCCCCAACAGGGTGATATTTGTAATAATGTACATTTATACACTATAGCAGCCAATGCAGTAACTTATATAAATATGAAAAATTACACCATGCTTAATATTGCATACTTATCCCTAATCCTAATAAATACAACTGAAATTACACTGTAACAGAAATATTGCACCTTCTCCTATTGCACTTATTGATGACATCCTCTAGGTAGGAGACGTCTTGACTTAAAAAAAGCTAAAATGTAACGAAACGCGTTTATACTATCGTATAATTAAAATAACTTTTAGAGAAGTAGGGTGCAGTAGTAATAATATAAGAAACGAGGCAGGGGTCATTTGGATAGAAAATGAGGAAAAGGCAGCTAGGTGGAAAGAATACTTAGAGAACCTCTACGCAGGATATGAGTTAGGAGATATATTAGAGAAGGAAGATAATGTAGAGATATATGAATTAGTTTATTCCATATTGAGAGAAGAGTTCTATACAGCATTAAAAAACTTAAAGAATAATAAGGCACCAGGTATAGATGGGATACAGGCGGAAATTTTAACACATGTTAGAGATCGTATGTTTAAGCTAGTTAGTCACATTTACGAGAGGATTATAAACGGAATAGGCTGCGGATAGGTGCGAGACATTTAGAATAATTAGCTTAAAATTCCATGCGTCAAAAATCTTAACTAGAATTATACAGGGAAGGATAGAAAAAAAGCGAACAACTATTAGGGAAAGATCAATTTGGGCTTAGAAGAAATAGAGGAGCGCGGGAGGTGATTCTAGCTTTAAGGGTAACAATAAAACGACAAAAAAAGAAAGAGCGCGTACATTTTGTAGATTTAGAAAAGGCTTTTGACAATTTTAAATGGGACAAGATCGTAAATATACTTNGATCAATTTGGGCTTAGAAGAAATAGAGGAGCGCGGGAGGTGATTCTAGCTTTAAGGGTAACAATAAAACGACAAAAAAAGAAAGAGCGCGTACATTTTGTAGATTTAGAAAAGGCTTTTGACAATTTTAAATGGGACAAGATCGTAAATATACTTAAAAATGTAGAGATAAGTTACAGAGATAGAAGAGTGATACTTAGTTTGTATGAAAAGCAACAGGCAGTTATTGAGCTGGAGCTGCAACGTAGAGAAGAAAATATTAGGAAGGGAGTCAGAAAAGAAAGCACATGTCACCGCCACTTTTTAATCCATATATCGAAGACGCGATCAACTTCATTAAAGACAGTACAACTGTAGGGATAGGAGAAACATACTAGTATGCTTAGATTTGCAGATAATATAACAGGAGGAGTTAGAGATAGCTTTAAATAAAATGGAAGCGGTACTGACAAAATAAATAAAAGTAAAACAGAAATATTGGTATGCAAGGGAAGAAAAAGTAGGGAAAAAGCGAATATAAAGATAGGAGACGAAAAATTAGAAGAAGTGGCTGATTTTAGGTATCTAGGAAGTCAGATAAGTCAGGACGGAAGGAGTAGTANCCGAGATCACGAGGATCGGTATGGCACTCTGATGCACAATACTGCGATGTGGAAGGCAACGGGAAACCACCACATTATGATCCTAACACGTCCTCTATATCTGCATAAACCGCTTCTACGTCTTCATCATTGTAAGACAATATAGGCATGTAGACCTGCACTATTACCGTTTTTACCGACTTCGAGTTTAATTTAACCATAACTATCCTATCAATTTTTTGTAAATAACTTTCTACACTTTGCCCTGCATTACAATTCCTACCCCCGAATTACCCTTTTACTGATCCTGTATGTACAGTCTCCACTCCAGAAGCCACCAGGTTCTAGTCAACGGCCTTCAGTAATGCCTACTATATTTAATTCTCGCCTATTCATTTCAAATTTCAAATTCTCTAATTTCCCTACTTGCCTCATGATTCTAACATTCCATGCTCCTACTCCTGAAATTGTTTGCCGTGTTTCCACGAGCAGTATTTTCTCAGAATGTTTTTGGATAAATGACCAAAGTGAATAAAATTCCAGTGTAAAACAAAACTATGTACACACTTTATTTACAACACTTAAACATATTCAGAACATGAAGACAATGTAAAAACGGAAGACAAATTTAGCGACAAAAAATAGATCTGGTTAAGCTGAACGACAAAACTTAACTTTTTGAACTGAACTAAGCTACTGCTAAAAATGGAATAAAATCAAACTATAATATTACCACCACCAGTACCTGCGAGAACAAAGCTATAGAAAAGTATAGGAAAAGACCCAAAAATACATAGACAACATTACAGCGTAGTGCAATTAAATAAGGGTAGCTGACCGACGAAGCCTTCGCAGAATTTATCTATTGGGACCAAATGTTTTGAGAGGCCCCAACAGGGTGATATCTGTAATAATGTACATTTATACACTATAGCAGCCAATGCAGTAACTTATATAAATATGAAAAATTACACCATGCTTAATATTGCATACTTATCCCTAATCCTAATAAATACAACTGAAATTACACTGTAACAGAAATATTGCACCTTCTCCTATTGCACTTATTGATGACATCCTCTAGGTAGGAGACGTCTTGACTTAAAAAAAGCTAAAATGTAACGAAACGCGTTTATACTATAATTAAAATAACTTTTAGAGAAGTAGGGTGCAGTAGTAATAATATAAGAAACGAGGCAGGGGTCATTTGGATAGAAAATGAGGAAAAGGCAGCTAGGTGGAAAGAATACTTAGAGAACCTCTACGCAGGATATGAGTTAGGAGATATATTAGAGAAGGAAGATAATGTAGAGATATATGAATTAGTTTATTCCATATTGAGAGAAGAGTTCTATACAGCATTAAAAAACTTAAAGAATAATAAGGCACCAGGTATAGATGGGATACAGGCGGAAATTTTAACACATGTTAGAGATCGTATGTTTAAGCTAGTTAGTCACATTTACGAGAGGATTATAAACGGAATAGGCTGCGGATAGGTGCGAGACATTTAGAATAATTAGCTTAAAATTCCATGCGTCAAAAATCTTAACTAGAATTATACAGGGAAGGATAGAAAAAAAGCGAACAACTATTAGGGAAAGATCAATTTGGGCTTAGAAGAAATAGAGGAGCGCGGGAGGTGATTCTAGCTTTAAGGGTAACAATAAAACGACAAAAAAAGAAAGAGCGCGTACATTTTGTAGATTTAGAAAAGGCTTTTGACAATTTTAAATGGGACAAGATCGTAAATATACTTAAAAATGTAGAGATAAGTTACAGAGATAGAAGAGTGATACTTAGTTTGTATGAAAAGCAACAGGCAGTTATTGAGCTGGAGCTGCAACGTAGAGAAGAAAATATTAGGAAGGGAGTCAGAAAAGAAAGCACATGTCACCGCCACTTTTTAATCCATATATCGAAGACGCGATCAACTTCATTAAAGACAGTACAACTGTAGGGATAGGAGAAACATACTAGTATGCTTAGATTTGCAGATAATATAACAGGAGGAGTTAGAGATAGCTTTAAATAAAATGGAAGCGGTACTGACAAAATACTATTCGTCATCATCATCATAAGGTCGTCAGTCCTAAGACTGGTTGGACACGTACCTCCACTTTTTCCTATTCTCAACTAAACTTCGCATTTCCCTAAAACTAAAACAACCCACATCCTTAACTATTTGCGAACAGTAATCTAATCTAGGTCTATCTGTACCCCTTCTAATTACTGTTTCTGCCTCTAATATGTCTCTGAATTAAAAATACTATTGTATGAAAATAAATAAAATTAAAACAAAAATACTCATATGCAAAGGAAGAAAAAGCAAGAAAAGAGCGAATGTATAGATAGGAGACTAAAGATTAGAGGAAGTGGCTGATTTAGGTATCTAGGAGGTCAGATAAGTCAGGACGAAAGGAGTAGTAGGGATATAAAGAAGAGGATAGCGCAGGGTTGAGTCGCCATCAATAAAAAGAAGTCACTTCTATGATCGCGAACGATTAATTTAGAAAAATATTGTTAAAGGTGTATATTTGGAGTACGGGTGCGAAAAATGGACGGTGGGCCCGACGGAAAAGAAAAGGTTAGAAGCGTTCGAAATGTGGTGTCACCGGCGAATGATGAGGATACCGTAGATAGAAAAATTTAGAAATATAGAGCTATTAGGAGGAATAGGAGAATAGAGGACTCTATGAAAGTCAATAAAACATAAGCGAGATAGGTTGGTTGGACCAGAGACATATTAGAGGCAGAAAGAGGAGTTAAGAGGAGGATAGGTAGACCTAGATTAGATTCGCAAATAGTTAAGGATGTCGGTTGTTCTAGTTTTAGGGAAATGCGAAGATTAGGTCTGGATAGAAAGAAGTGGAGGTGTATATCCAACCAGTTTTAGGACTGACGACCTTATGGTAATGATGAATGTACGAATCTAGAAGTTGGAGTCAGGAAATGCATTTGTGGTTATCTAGCAAGTGTGCTGGATATGACATTCGCTAAAATGAAAACTAAAAGGCTATATTCTTTAAGCAACTTGAAATGTTTGTAATATCTTAATTTAGGATATATATAATATAGAAATAAAAATCTCAGACTGTTTTGTTGGTTATAAAGTATGATCAGACTCTCCCCTAAAATAGGCACTTTCGCTACGACAAGCAACATTCGAAAATTGAACTTTCAAGGTAGGTGCTGCTAAGAGTAATATAATCCCAATAAAAGCAATTTAAAGCCTTTGAGGGGTGTTACACTTTGTTCAAAAGATTTTGAGAGTTCTGCGACTTTAGAACAGTTTTACGAGAAATAGGAGATATTTTCAGAGACGTGGTTGAAAAAACATATTCCGTATCCGTATTCGCGGATTTAGGTACCAATAATCGATATCCGACGGGACTTGACGAAACTCTTGTACAAACCAGAGTGGGTGGATCGGCTTACGAGTTTCGATGATTTAGGGAGCCGAACCATAGGTTCACCATAATGGAGGGGTTCTTAAAGAGAAACCAGACTAAGACAAGTCCCTTAAGGAGGGCAGCAGCTCTTTCAGTACTCAGGGTGGCAGAGATCACAAGGATCGGTATGACACTCTGATGCATTATACTGCGATGTGGAAGGCAACGGGAAACCACCACATTATGATCCCGAGTAAAACGTTCAATTACTGAAATTAAATGATGGCGTCCTCTGGGGTAAAGCACTCCGGACGTAAACTAATTCCCCATTCGGATGTCCGGGCGGGGACTACCTCGGGGGATGTCATCAATAAGTGCAATAGGGATAGGTGCAATGTTTCACAAGTCTGAGCGTGGAATGTTAAAACAATGAGGCAAGTAGGAAAATTAGGCAATTTAAAAATAGAAATGGACAGATTTGAATTAGATATAGTAGGTATTAGTGAAGTCCGTTAGCCCAAAGCTGGAGACTTCTGGAGTGGGGGCTTTAGAGTAATTCGGGGGTAGGAATTGTAATGCGTAGGAAAGTAGGGCAGAGTGTAGAAAGTTATTGACAAAAAAGCGATAGGATAGTTATGGTTAAATTAAACTCAAAGCCGGTAAGAACGATATTAGTGCAGGTCTACATGCCTACATCATCTTACAGTGATGAACACGTAGAAGCAGTTTATGCAGATATAGAAGACGTGTTAAGTTTAGTGAAAGGACAGGACAACCTAATAGTTTTAGGAGATTTCAACGCAGTAATAGGTGAAGGTAAAGTGGGTGCAATAGCAGGTTCTTTTGGATTAGGCAATAGAAATGATAGGGGAGATAGGCTGATAGAATTTTGCGATAAACATAACTTAACCGTCGCGAATAC
>NW_020440081.1:66323-67548 GCF_000699045.2 Agrilus planipennis
TCCTTATATTATATAAAAGAAATGAGTGCTGTCAGCACAGGGCAATGTAATATTACGTAGTTAGTATCAGCAATTTCTTATGCTGAAGTGTACAATGTGTTGCATACCTATTTCAAATATAATTTTTCAAACAATTTTTGACACAAAGAATGTGAATAAACAATTTGTTCACAAAAGTGAATTTCGACCACTCGTAGCAATGGTGCTAACCGTTTTCAGCTCACAGTGATTGATAGGGGGAAGAACTAGTATTAATAAATGAATATTATGCAGTGACAATCAAGAGATAAGAAGATTATGGTTGTATAATTTTTGTCACCCTCTCTTTCCGCCCCTGATATCCTTACCAATCTCTTCCTGTACCTACACTTTAGAACTGTGATTTGAATTTTGAAAAATTATAATTCAAAAAAAAATTTTTCTATTANAATTAAAATTTATAATTGGATATCTTGTCCACTATTGATTTTCCATTATCATTCCTATTTTCCAATCATCAAGATAAGATAAAGAACACGATTTTAATTTAAATACCCTAAATCGAATATTTTCCGAAAATTTACAGCTAAATGCCTATAATCGATTTTCGGTTATTCTACATAATAAATACTAGAAGGTGGGAGAGACAGTTTTTTGTGACTTGGTAATTAAAAGAAAATTTTTTTTGAATGATAATTTTTTAAAATTGCTCCATTTCTGGATAATTACCTGCATTGGTGACGTTATTGTTTGGTTAGGTAGTTCTATGACAGATTGAAGTTTATATAATGCCCCTGCCCGCCGGACGGGGGCTGATATGTAAAAGAATTGAATCTCAATCTATATAATTCTTTAATTTTTGCTGAAGCTCCAAATAAACCCAAACTACATGCTGCACCAGCTTGAAATATAATATTGAAGTCTTCGTTCACTTTTTGTGAATGAATATGTTTTTATATATATCTTAGAAACGATTTTTCTAAACTTTTCAGGAAAAGTTTTTTGTTGGACTTTAGAAAATATATTTCACGATCCTCACCTATTAATGCCGTTTACATAACCAAGACGTCAATATCTTCTGATACTATAACAATTTGCCGCTCTTTCTTCTCTACGTTTTACTACAACTTCAAGGTCGCTATGACCCTTGACACGTTCCAATATCTTTAAAAGATGTTCTTTCATGTCCATTTCGGTAAAATTCAATGTATATATATGAAAAAAATATATTTAAAATAAAATTAAA
>NW_020440081.1:69462-80590 GCF_000699045.2 Agrilus planipennis
ATAAACGATTAATAAAATATTTGTTTATTTTAACATTATCTACATTTTTGACTATATCAAAAATTTTCTTCGACACTTCACCTATTTGAATGATCGGTGAAGTATTACTATTACTATTTGATTGGCTGTTGGTGGGATAACTATGTTATTGAAGTACTTCCAGCACAAATTTTCAATATCTAGATTGCCTAGCCATATCTGGATTTGTAGATACACTATTTTAAGGTGTTTAAACGCTGCATCAGCTGCAGGAGGTAATGACGACAAAAGAACACTTATTTTTTGACCATTCCTGTTATAAAAGAATTGAATCTCAATTACGACAAGCAACATTCGAAAATTGAACTTTCAAGGTAGGTGCTGCTAAGAGTAATATAATCCCAATAAAAGCAATTTAAAGCCTTTGAGGGGTGTTACACTTTGTTCAAAAGATTTTGAGAGTTCTGCGACTTTAGAACAGTTTTACGAGAAATAGGAGATATTTTCAGAGACGTGGTTGAAAAAACATATTCCGTATCCGTATTCGCGGATTTAGGTACCAATAATCGATATCCGACGGGACTTGACGAAACTCTTGTACAAACCAGAGTGGGTGGATCGGCTTACGAGTTTCGATGATTTAGGGAGCCGAACCATAGGTTCACCATAATGGAGGGGTTCTTAAAGAGAAACCAGACTAAGACAAGTCCCTAAAAGAGGGCAGCAGCTCTTTCAGTACTCAGGGTGGCAGAGATCACAAGGATCGGTATGACACTCTGATGCATTATACTGCGATGTGGAAGGCAACGGGAAACCACCACATTATGATCCCGAGTAAAACGTTCAACTACTGAAATTAAATGATGGCGTCCTCTGGGGTAAAGCACTCCGGACGTAAACTAATTCCCCATTCGGATGTCCGGGCGGGGACTACCTCGGGGGATGTCATCAATAAGTGCAATAGGGATAGGTGCAATGTTTCACAAGTCTGAGCGTGGAATGTTAAAACAATGAGGCAAGTAGGAAAATTAGGCAATTTAAAAATAGAAATGGACAGATTTGAATTAGATATAGTAGGTATTAGTGAAGTCCGTTAGCCCAAAGCTGGAGACTTCTGGANATTAAAATTAATGTTAATGTAAACTAATTTTCAAGACCCACTTTTTAATTCTAATGTTTTTGTTACTAACGAAGCCATATGGATCTTGACGAGCATTTTTAACTCCCACAAAGTATTCCACAGGTGGCGTTCGCTACGCTGTTAGTAGTAATTCATCAAACGCTGTCTAAAGCAGCAGGTAGAGTTTGTATTTTGTAGAACTGCATACGGTGTGCTGATAAAATAAATGAAGTCGCGATTCACGCCTGACAGTTTCGACAGAGTACCCATCACCCATCACCATGGACTTTTTTGTTCTATAATCGCTGCTTAGCTCTTTAAAATGAGTAGTTTTAACCCTTTAACATTAACTTCGCAAGTGTTAAAACATGCTTGTCTATCTTTAAAATGCGGCCCAAACACAAATTATGATGATATTTAAATTTAAACATTTTTATTAAAAAGTAAATGTTTGGCCTATTTTTCATTTATAATCGATTCGTTGACATTTATTTTGAAATAATATATTTGTGAACAATTATCTGCAAGAATGAAGCATACATAGGGCAGAGATCACTGACAAACATCTTGAAAATTCATCAAGAATTGCAACCTCGTCTATTGAACCCGATATCGATTTGCTTGTTCAACAAAAATCAAATACTTCCATCTTATTAATTTGACCCTCAAATGGTCATAGTTTAAATGTTGGCACTATATATATAAAATATATTTCATTTTTTATTAATTGGTATTGATAGAAATTCTTTTTCAGAAATATATTTTTTATTTATGAAATGAAGTAGTACTTTCTTAAAGTGCTAGTTGAAATTCGTAAATACTCGGGCAGGTTAAAGTTAAGAACATATTTAAAGGGAGACCGTTTGTTTTATAGTACAGTAGAGTGTCGATTATCCGAATGTCGATTAACCGAACGACCGTGTATCCGAACTACTACGTCCGCCCGACCCGCGCGTGCCTAACCTCCCGCGCCTTCCGTGCTACAGCGTGAAATAATGTTTTGTGTATAGGGAAAAATCCTCAAAGTGGATGTGTAAATGAGAAACAGGAAGATATGACTGAAATTATAGATATACTAAAAAAGCTCAATTGCCACGAATGTGAAGAAGAAGAAAATTATGAAGGATAGCGAAATTTTAGACCTCATGACTAATAATGCTGACGTCACCATAAGCACCTCATCAACTACAAGTTCAAGTAATGAAGATCGAATCGTTACTGAAGCGTTTACTTGCTTAGATATTGCCTTAGGTTGGTTTGAAACACAATCTGAAAGCGGCCAGTATCAAATATATGTCCTTAAAAAAGTACGTGACCTACTAGCCGCTTGTAAGCGGTTATGGTTGCTTCGGCAGACGAAGATTGAAGATTTTTTAAGCGTTAATTGTATCGAGTACATACATGTTTTACTACAAGATTGTCTTAACTTTTTTAAAGTGAAACTTTTATTACATCGCCTTAAATTTTTTCGTCCATCTATCGCATGTCCCATTACAGCCGGACACGGAGTAGGGATAAAATTGAAAGGCGCTCGGCAGAGCAGCTGAGGTCAATATAGCGGCGTCCATGGCTCGCATGAGCCAACCGTGTAGCATTTATATTCTCACCCATTCGTGCAAGTGCATGACAATTACATTTATAGACTCTAAAACTCAAAGCGAAGATAAAATTATTGATAGAATAACTGAAGTTCAAAATAAATAAATATTGTTCTCAGTTTTTAATATGCGTCTATCATCTGAATTATTGTATTTATTATGCATTCCGTACGCAGATTGAAATTAAAATTTATAATTGGATATCTTGTCCACTATTGATTTTCCATTATCATTCCTATTTTCCAATCATCAAGATAAGATAAAGAACACGATTTTAATTTAAATACCCTAAATCGAATATTTTCCGAAAATTTACAGCCAAATGCCTATAATCGATTTTCGGTTATTCTACATAATAAATACTAGAAGGTGGGAGAGACAGTTTTTTGTGACTTGGTAATTAAAAGAAAATTTTTTTTGAATGATAATTTTTTAAAATTGCTCCAATTCTGGATAATTACCTGCATTGGTGACGTCATTGTTTGGTTAGGTAGTTCTATGACAGATTGAAGTTTATATAATGCCCCTGCCCGCCGGACGGGGGCTGATATGTTAGAGCATTTTATTCGCAGAAAGCAATAGTTTTATACATTTCCTAGTACAATATCGGAATTTCATACAATTCCTGGAATTGGGGCTCCAAACCAAAATCGCTCCAAAAAAAATCTCATTGATTTCTGGTCATTTCCGAGGGTTCAATGATTATATTTGAGGCGGAGGAGACATTTTGTTTTATTACAGCATACATCACAGGGTATATGGTGTATGTACAGTTATTTCTTCTTTTAATATTAATAAAAGAAATTTATGCAGNCATTATTGCAACTTTGTTGTATTGCAGCAGGTAGGTTCTTAACCTCAAAATACTTATATCGTATCATTAGAATTGTGTTAAATCAATTACACAAGAATAAATAATTTCTCACTTTATAATTTTAGTAAGATTCTAGTTTTAAATATTAAGGTTATGCAGTGACAATCAAGAGATAAGAAGATTATGGTTGTATAATTTTTGTCACCCTCTCTTTCCGCCCCTGATATCCTTACCAATCTCTTCCTGTACCTACACTTTAGAACTGTGATTTGAATTTTGAAAAATTATAATTCAAAAAAAAATTTTTCTATTAATGAAGTCATAAAAAACTGTCTTCATCACCTTCTAATATCTAATTCTATTATGTAGGATTCAGGACAATTACCATATCTTGTAGTTTTCAGTTTTACACAGCTGACGTATATCAATTCGATATTGCTTTACGGGGTTGTTTTGTCGTAATTCATAGAATTTCGTAATTTCTTGCTAAAGGTACGATAAGTGGTGATTTGGCAGGTGCTGATATCAATTTGGAACTTCAAAATTCCATGGACCATGACATTGAACCCGGAAAGCAATATCTATCTAATATTTTAGATTATATTATCCATTTCCGAGGAGTTTAGAATGTTTTGGACTCTCTTCCGTTACAGAATTAGAACGCATCCATGGAATGTCACCTTTTTAAATTTCTAACACCTTCATTTATAAGGTATAAATGTCTACCATCTACTTAATTTTGAGTATGCAGATATAATAACGCTATATACTTACTTAAGGACAGTTGTTTGCAAAATCACTACATTATAACCACAAGGTATATATGAGCGGTAACAAAAGGTCTCATCACACTAGGAAGGATAGGTTGTGACTGAAAAAAACTCTTTCCTTTGCAACACGAAACCGTTGAAATCCTATTAAATGTATTCCGTTCCATGGCACTATGAAATTATAAGATTTCCTTGTGTAAGTCAATAGAATTAGTTGTAGACTTATTTAGCACACAGAGGGAAGCAAGTAGAAATCAATAGGTAAGCGTCTAAAAATTTCAATTTTAATTGGTTCAATAAAAAAATTATTATAAACACTTGATTTCAACCACTTGACAATTTTCAAAGAGACTTGCGCTAATAAGAAATATTTATTCTGCAAGTCCATTTATAAGTTGACAAAATTCATTTTAAGGTGATCTATTGTAAATGTATTAAAAAAAGGAAAACCCAAATTCAGTCTGGTCATTCATAATTTTTTATTAATTGGTATTGATAGAAATTCTTTTTCAGAAATATATTTTTTATTTATGAAATGAAGTAGTACTTTCTTAAAGTGCTAGTTGAAATTCGTAAATACTCGGGCAGGTTAAAGTTAAGAACATATTTAAAGGGAGACCGTTTGTTTTATAGTACAGTAGAGTGTCGATTATCCGAATGTCGATTAACCGAACGACCGTGTATCCGAACTACTACGTCCGCCCGACCCGCGCGTGCCTAACCTCCCGCGCCTTCCGTGCTACAGCGTGAAATAATGTTTTGTGTATAGGGAAAAATCCTCAAAGTGGATGTGTAAATGAGAAACAGGAAGATATGACTGAAATTATAGATATACTAAAAAAGCTCAATTGCCACGAATGTGAAGAAGAAGAAAATTATGAAGGATAGCGAAATTTTAGACCTTGTAAGCGGTTATGATTGCTTCGGCAGACGAAGATTGAAGATTTTTTAAGCGTTAATTGTATCGAGTACATACATGTTTTACTACAAGATTGTCTTAACTTTTTTAAAGTGAAACTTTTATTACATCGCCTTAAATTTTTTCGTCCATCTATCGCATGTCCCATTACAGCCGGACACGGAGTAGGGATAAAATTGAAAGGCGCTCGGCAGAGCAGCTGAGGTCAATATAGCGGCGTCCATGGCTCGCATGAGCCAACCGTGTAGCATTTATATTCTCACCCATTCGTGCAAGTGCATGACAATTACATTTATAGACTCTAAAACTCAAAGCGAAGATAAAATTNTTGAGCAGTACTTTCTAAGTTGCCGAAATAGATAAGAACTGCAGCTGTGTACGTTGTTGAAGAAGACGATCCTGTCCCTCCACCAAGCATCAAACAAGCACTTGATGCAGCGAAACTATTAAAAAAATACTTTTTATATAATCAAGTTGATCCAGCAGTATCTCAACGTAAGTAAGTAAGATACGTAACAAAATACAATTAAAATATTGGAGCAGCAAAAAATATCAGACGAAGATAACAGGCTATATGCAATGTATGAATAATAATGTTCGTGTGCAAAATGTGTACTATATTGGTAAATGCATATTGTTATTATCATCATCATAAAGTCGTCAGTCTTAAGACTGGATGGACACGTAACTCCTGAGCTAAACTTCGCATTTCCCTAAAACTAGAACAGCCCACACCCTTAACTATTTGCGAACAGTTCTCTAGTCTAGGTCTACCTCTACCCCTCCTAACTCCTGTTTCTGCCTCTAATATGTCTTTGACCAGACCTTCATGCCTAAGACGGTGTCTCCTATCTTTATATTCGCTCTTTCCCTACTTTTTCTTCCCTTGCATACCAGTATTTTAGTTTTACTTTTTTTTTATTTTCATACAATACTGATCTGTCAGGACCGCTTCCATTTTATTTAAAGCTATCTCTAGGTCCTCCTGTTATATTATCTGCAAATCTAAGCATACTAGTATGTTTCTCCTATCCCTACAGTTGTACTGTCTTTAATGAAGTTGATCGCGTCTTCGATATATGGATTAAAAAGTGGCGGTGACATGTGCTTTCTTTTCTGACTCCCTTCCTAATATTTTCTTCTCTACGTTGCAGCTCCAGCTCAATAACTGCCTGTTGCTTTTCATACAAACTAAGTATCACTCTTCTATCTCTGTAACTTATCTCTACATTTTTAAGTATATTTACGATCTTGTCCCATTTAAAATTGTCAAAAGCCTTTTCTAAATCTACAAAATGTACGCGCTCTTTCTTTTTTTGTCGTTTTATTGTTACCCTTAAAGCTAGAATCACCTCCCGCGCTCCTCTATTTCTTCTAAGCCCAAATTGATCTTTCCCTAATAGTTGTTCGCTTTTTTTCCATCCTCCTCTGTACAATTCTAGTTAAGATTTTTGACGCATGGGAAGTTATGCTAATTGTTCTAAATGTCTCGCACCTATCCGCGCCCCTCTTCTTAGGTAATGTTACTACTACGTTCCGTTTACAATCCCCTGGGACTTTCCCCGTTTCGTAAATGTGACTAACTAGCTTAAACATACGATCTCTAACCTCTTGTCCTGCATGTTTTACAATTTCCCGCAGTATCCCATCTACACCTGGCGCCTTATTATTCTTTAAACTTTTTAATGCTACATCGAACTCTTCTCTCATTATGGGATAACCAAGCTCATCTATTTCCACACTATCTTCCTTCTCTAATATATCTCCTAACTCAGGGCCTGCGTAAAGGTTCTCTAAATATTCTTTCCACCTATCTGCCTTTTCCTCATTTTCTATCAACATGACCCCTGCCTCGTTTCTTATATTATTACTACTGTATCCTACATCTCTAAAATTCCTTTTAATTATATTATAAGCCTCATCGGTTTTACCTACTTCAAACTTTTCTTCTACTTCTTTACACATCCTATCAATCCACTGTTCCTTAGCTGCCCTACACTTCCTAATTATTTCCCACTTTATAGCTTTATATCTTTTTTGCCCTTCTTCGTCTGTCCTGTTTTTGTATTTCCGCCTTTCGTCTATTAATCCTACAATCTCATTTGTTATCCAGGGTTTCCTACTTTCGTTTTGTTTAAGACCTAGTACCTCTGTAGCTGCTGACTTTAGACACGTTTTAATGCAGTTCCATTCTGTCTCTATGTCCCCGTCATTCGTTTCTCCAGCCGCCATTAGTATTTCGTCTGTCATTTTACCTAGCCTATCACGCGCTTCGTTACATTTTAGCTTTTCTAAGTCGAGACGTCTCCTACCTTCCCTCTTTTTCAGAATTTTGAATTTAAGATTGGTCTTCATAACTACTAAGTTACGATCGCTATCTATATCTACTTCTGGATAACTCCTACAATCCTTCACTTGACTTTTTCTTTTTCATACTGCCTTATAACAGAAAAATAAGCTGGAACGTATGTAACAAGCATATCCAGTTCGTTATGACTCAGTTCACTCAACTTGACATCAACAATTTTCAGGCCTACAATTAGGTTATATTATACTAGGTTTTACCCGCGGCTCGCTCGCGTTGGTGTCCTAAATGCATGTTAAAGATCATCGACGACCACATAAAACTAGTTTTTATATCCATCGGGCGTAGTTTTTTTTTCTGGATAAAAGGTACTCTATGCCCTTTTCGTGATTATCGGTTAAGTAGTTTGGTCCGTCGTTATTTGTATTTTTTTATCATTTATGTAGTTAAGTTTAGTTGTTAGTTATTATTCATGTAAGAAGTAAGTTATTTTCGTGAAAAGAATCTTTCTGTTAAGGCTAAAATTTTATGAAGCAATCTTCAGATGTTATAATTTATGCGTCTACCCTCGTCCAAATTCTTTAGACTTTGTTTATATGAACGACGCAATAACGCCTAGAACAAGCGACCCTTTTAATAACCACACGCACGGTTCCTGATGGCAAGATCTCTTTTATACAGACAGTCTTTCGTAAGTCGTCGTTAGTGGAAAATATAAAAATCAGTTAAATAGTATTATTCACCTGTTTTGTGAAAGTGTTAGTTTTGTTGCTATCAATATACCTTAAAGGTGAGTTATTTCACTGGGTGATCAATTTTACTTGGTTAATTAATTGTAATTCATTTACATTAATGATTATGAGCTTTTATGATTATATTTCAATATGTGTGTTGAGCACTATGCGAGTTGACCCTTAGTGCTTTGGTGTTCGAGTATGATGCGAGTTGACCCTTCATACTCCGCTAGTTGTTTATAGAGTGGGTACTATGCGAGTTGACCCTTAGTACCTTAGTGAAAGCATGCCGTTACACTGTTTACCATGGTAGATACTCTAGACTAGCGTAATTTATTTTCCGAGGAGGTATTTCGCGAGTTGACCCTTAATACCTGTGATCCGGAAAAGATTGTAATATAAATCATAAACTATTATGTGTTTATTCACTTCGTTATATTGATTTATTGATGGTTGAATTGGTCGCTCATATATTTCTTTTGTTTATTTTACAGATGTGTCATCTCGGACTTATCAGGCCATTCATACATAAGTGATAAGTGTTTTCATTTTATACAAGCTTATATATATATCATTTTATTATCCTAGGTTCGTGTAATTCAAATTTAGTTTTGTTCAATATGAAATAAATCATATAAATTAGTGTTATCATTTGAATATTCTTCGTAAATAATTTAAATACCCCCTACATTCATGATTTTATTTAATCTATTAGACTAATTTTATATGCATTTTTAGTAAGCACTTTCAAATCATCTTTATTCTCAAAGTTGTTAATATTCAAGTTCCAGGTATAGTTCGATATTTGCTATTGTCATACATCTCAGAAATTCATCTATTGCTGTTACTACCCGCATACCAATCTTATAATAAGTTGCTGTAAGGTTTCTTGTTTGTATGCAATTTATTTGAACAGCAATTTAAAATATCCAACGAGAGCTCAATTCAAAAACATTAAGATTCAAAAATAATTCATTTTACTTTCAATTTGTGGTTCTTAAATTTAAGCTAGTTAATTTCATTATAGTTAAGTGTACATATTTATCTTGTGAGCTCCATTTGGTCGATCCTTTATATATTTAAGTTTTCAACAAAAAGCGGACTTTAATTATTTTAAAGGCAACAGCATTAAGTAGCTGTACAATATTAATTTGACGTACAGCAGAGGTTAGGATTATCCGTCCTACTTCACCATAGTTAAGGCGTGAATTGGTAATAAACAAACAAATAAACATATAAAGTCACATTCGCATTTATAACATTAGTTACGATTTGATAACCAAATGTAAACTTCAGTCAGTATCGATCGGACTGCTTCGTACAGAGTACATTGATGACGCACACGTAATCTCTTAATAACATGATAATACTAATTTTATGTCGTTGACATCTACTGAGTGTCTTCCTGTTATGCAAATGGCGCCTGTGCCTGTACATTTGTCTTTTTTATCGATTTTACATGTTCATTTAAACATTTTTCAAGGGTCTGCTTAGCCTGCCCAATGAAAAATACCTTACGATCTATACAATTTATTGTTTTATAAATGGCACATTTGTTTAGATCATCATAATTACGATGTATTTTACATTAAACAGACGCGATAGGCCCTTGGACGAACTTGTAAAATCAATAAAAAACAGCAATAAACGCACAGGTATATTCGAGCTTTACGTAACGAAAAAACACTCAGCAGTGCACTAAATAGAAAAGAAAAGGTTAGAAGCCTTCAAATGTGGTATGACAGGCGAATGATGAGGATGGCGTAGATAGAGAAGGTTAGAAATGAAAAGGTGTTAGAAAGAATAAGGAAATAAAGGACTCTGTGGAAGTCAATAAGACATAGGCGAGGGAGGTTGATAGGACACCATCTCACACATGAAGGACTAGTCAGAGATATATTACAGACGGAAACAGGAGTTAAGAGGAGTAGAGATAGACCTACATTGAATGTTCTAGTTTTAGGGCTAGAAGAAGATTGGCTCAGGATAGGAAAAAGTGGAGGTGCGTGTCCAACCAGTCTTAGGATTGACGACCTTATGACGAGTGCATTAAATAACATAAAACATTAATGGCGCCTAGTGACCGAATCCAGTACGCAATGATTGTGTTGGCGATTGCTGAATATGCCACTGCTCAAGGGTTTATGATGTACCTTTTGAGGATACTTGAAATATTACAAAAAGATTGTCAATCATTCATGATTATATATACAACTAGTAATATAGAGCTATGAACATCGCTGTAGATACGATATCTTTGATAGAAGAAGGATCTTACCCCGAGGAACATGAAGAAGAATTATTATTACATGCACTCCAGAAGCGTCTCAAAAGGCGCTTTATCAATTCTCTCGTTTCAACTGTTAGTCTGCAGTAAGAAACGAAGTAGTATTAAAGTTGCAATTTCTTTCTCGAAGGTTAGACGAGGAGAAAATTTTAAGACATCGTTAGGATCGTAAGACAAGTTTCATAACTCAAGAATTGTGGTTGGTTCAGAAATGTTGAGAGATTATTTGGTGAAGATACAATTTGCTCTTTCACCGATGAAATTATACGTTTGTATTCTGCTAAGAATATGTATACTTCGTTTACTTTCTGTAGCGATGTGACCTTCAGTTTGGCCGGCGCAAGGTAAAAGAGAACATCACTAGGCCAGAAAAGGAAGGAGACAACTCTCGGTCAAACTCTTAACCGATGAGGAGCGTATAATCCGTACAGTACTGCAAGGAAAAATTGGCCATTTTATCCACTACAATTGCATTGCTCAAATGTGCTGTTATTGGTACCATTTACTACTGAAAATATCAACGAGATGTTTATTTATATTTGAAGACATATTAAAGGCTTTAACGCTTGTTTTCGACTCGCACTACTATTCATGATTGAACA